>NC_086326.1:2288167-2365667 GCF_036172605.1 Pelobates fuscus
TGGCAGTGCGGGGCGGGGCGGGGCGGGGCGGGGCGGGGCGGCGCGGCGCGGCGCGGCCAGGGAGCGTGCGTGTTACGTCGCACGCCGGAAGTGTCGTGGTGTCCCCGCCCCCTGACTTCCTCCGTCTCTTTGTGGCTGGCGTGGCGGACATGCTGCAGTCGCTGTGACCGGGAGCCGCCATCAGCCGCCATATTCCCGCCTCCCCGCCACCATGCCGGCCTACTTCCAGCGCCCCGAGAACGCCCTCAAACGGGCCAACGGTGAGTCACTCGGAGATAATAATAATAATAATAAATAATAATATAAATATAAATAAATAATATAACAATAATAAATAATACAACAACCCGAGTAATATCAAAAATAATAATAACCCAACATGGGGGAGGGGGGTATCTAATAGAGAGAGAGAGAGAGAGAGAGAGAGAGACCCTGAGAGAGAGAGAGAGACCCTGAGAGAGAGAGAGAGACCCTGAGAGAGAGAGAGAGACCCTGAGAGAGAGAGAGAGACCCTGAGAGAGAGAGAGAGACCCTGAGAGAGAGAGAGAGACCCTGAGAGAGAGAGAGAGACCCTGAGAGAGAGAGAGAGACCCTGAGAGAGAGAGAGAGACCCTGAGAGAGAGAGAGACCCTGAGAGAGAGAGAGAGAGACCCTGAGAGAGAGAGACCCTGAGAGAGAGAGACCCTGAGAGAGAGAGACCCTGAGAGAGAGACCCTGAGAGAGAGAGACCCTGAGAGAGAGAGACCCTGAGAGAGAGAGACCCTGAGAGAGAGAGACCCTGAGAGAGAGAGACCCTGAGAGAGAGAGACCCTGAGAGAGAGAGACCCTGAGAGAGAGAGACCCTGAGAGAGAGAGACCCTGAGAGAGAGAGACCCTGAGAGAGAGAGACCCTGAGAGAGAGAGACCCTGAGAGAGAGAGACCCTGAGAGAGAGAGACCCTGAGAGAGAGAGACCCTGAGAGAGAGAGAGAGACCCTGAGAGAGAGAGAGAGACCCTGAGAGAGAGAGAGAGACCCTGAGAGAGAGAGAGAGACCCTGAGAGAGAGAGAGAGACCCTGAGAGAGAGAGAGACCCAGAGAGAGAGAGAGAGAGAGAGACCCTGAGAGAGAGAGAGAGACCCAGAGAGAGAGAGAGAGACCCTGAGAGAGAGAGAGAGACCCTGAGAGAGAGAGAGACCCTGAGAGAGAGAGAGAGACCCTGAGAGAGAGAGAGAGACCCTGAGAGAGAGAGAGAGAGACCCTGAGAGAGAGAGAGAGAGACCCTGAGAGAGAGAGAGAGAGACCCTGAGAGAGAGAGAGAGAGACCCTGAGAGAGAGAGAGACCCTGAGAGAGAGAGAGACCCTGAGAGAGAGAGAGAGACACCCTGAGAGAGAGAGAGACCCTGAGAGAGAGAGAGAGACCCTGAGAGAGAGAGAGAGAGACCCTGAGAGAGAGAGAGAGAGACCCTGAGAGAGAGAGAGAGAGACCCTGAGAGAGAGAGAGAGAGACCCTGAGAGAGAGAGAGAGAGACCCTGAGAGAGAGAGAGAGACCCTGAGAGAGAGAGAGACCCTGAGAGAGAGAGAGACCCTGAGAGAGAGAGAGAGACCCTGAGAGAGAGAGAGAGACCCTGAGAGAGAGAGAGAGAGACCCTGAGAGAGAGAGAGAGAGACCCTGAGAGAGAGAGAGAGAGACCCTGAGAGAGAGAGAGAGAGACCCTGAGAGAGAGAGAGAGAGACCCTGAGAGAGAGACCCTGAGAGAGAGACCCTGAGAGAGAGACCCTGAGAGAGAGACCCTGAGAGAGAGACCCTGAGAGAGAGACCCTGAGAGAGAGAGAGAGAGACCCTGAGAGAGAGAGAGAGAGACCCTGAGAGAGAGAGAGAGAGACCCTGAGAGAGAGAGAGAGACCCTGAGAGAGAAGGGGGGTGCAAGAGAGAGGGGTTTCCTGGAGTCACTGGGTGTATATTTTATCACTTGATTGCCCAATTTCAGGTATCAGTAGTAACATCTGTTAGTAAAATAGCCTATCCATGCATTAACATGCATGTAGTGTGTGTCAATCAAACTGAACATCATGTGAGCTGTAGTCAAACGGCTTCAGTGCCAGAGATATAATCCATCCCATTGCCAGTCCATAGGAGAGGGTTGTACATGCCAACAAATCTCCTCTTTTCTTCTCTCATTGTATTTCCTAGAATAGCTATTTGTGTTTACTAGTTTTCATCTGATCCTCCAATAGCTTACAATTGCAGTTTAATTGCCATTTTCTGATAACCCAAAAGTCCCATTTTTAACTCTGAAATAGATTGGAAGAGATTTTTATTTTTCTGATTAGTCTGAATTTCAATGCACCTTATTCTGGTATTGCACCATAGTTTTATGTCCGTGTACGATATTGCTCAGAACAATATTTATTTTCCTGCTATATAGCTTTTGTTTTGTTAGGAGCCCAAACATGTTATATTTATGTGTGTTTACATGGAAGCTCTGTCACAGCACAAGTCACACGCTTAGATTATGAGCTAATTGGGGTAAAACTTAAATCACATGATTAACCTCCAAGTTTATGAGTAGAATTAAAGGAGACCTGGGGGGTAAATTGAGCCTCTATTTTTATTGCATGTTATAGATAGAATAAAACACTTTTTAGTGAATCTACCTCTGACTGCTGAGAGATCTTTCCTACACCCATCAGAGGTGCGCCAATCTGGAGTGTTTCTATTAGGGCTATGGATGTTTTATTTTTTTGTAGGGTATATTAGAGGGATTGCCCCGTATTATTTTTCCAGAGCTTATGTCAATTCAGATTATCGGTCGCCTTTCAGGATAATTGCCAATAACCAGTGTTTATACTGTGTACATTTAACGTTTTGAAAAAGCAACACAATTTTTACACAAAGCTGGCATTAACTGAATGTGCTGTCAGCAGTCACACTCTTATCACTCCCAGGCAGGCATTTAGCAGCATGCTGGGATCAGTGAGATCTGTCAGACAGTACATTACAGTATATTTTTCACTGTCTCACCACCCTGCCTTCGGCTGAGCTATGCAAGCGGGGACTCACAGGGAGGGTGGTGTGAGGTTGTAAAATGCCAGCTAGAGTTTGTGTGCCGAAGACAGAGTGCAGTGACTGGGGGAGCTGCGCAAGTTATCGGTAAGGTCCATTTCGAGAATTAGAAACATGCAGAATATCTGATGATCAGTCTTTCCTTAGTATGCTATCCCCAAAGAGCAGTTCTAATCATAATATAGGATGGGTGGAATTGCTTTAAAACTGATAGAAGCCATACTATGACCGCAGTCAATGTACAACTTGTTTAGTGAAGCTTTCAGGTTGGGCTGAGGTTTTTTTTTTTTGTAAAACCTCTTTTTTGATTTAACCCCCCCTGGGTACTACTCCCATATCTTTCTAACACCAAAACCATTACAGTAATCACCCGTTAATTCAGCTAGTAATAGGAGCTAAAGATGTGTGCATAGCTCACTATCTTATAAACTCTTGGTTATGTGCCCCATAGAACAGGATCATTTTATCACCTAAGTGCTGGTCATTGCCATGGGACTGATAAGAAATCTCCTAATATGTTTCAGTCTTGGCCCCTAGACTTCTGTGAGGGCAGTTGGAAACATTTATAGCTGTCCTTGAATTTGGCAACAGGTGTTTTTATTTTTCATGTCATTGAAAAAAACCTGAAGTGGTCAATACTTTGTAAGTTTAATGTGTTCATTTTTCCTTTTTCTACAGAGTTCCTTGAAGTTGGGAAGAAACAACCAGCTCTTGACGTTTTATATGACGTGATAAAGAGCAAAAAACATCGAACATGGCAGAAAATCCACGAGCCGATCATGCTCAAGTACCTGGAGCTCTGTGTGGACCTCCGCAAGAGCCACTTGGCAAAAGAAGGTCTCTATCAGTACAAGAACATCTGCCAGCAGGTAAATCTCCCTCACAACAGGCTTGGTCTTTCTTTTCCATGTGCTTATATACAACTGTGCATATATTTGTGGTGTTGGAATGCATGCAAATTATCATTAGTACAACCAAAGTTCTCTCTTCTGCCTGCCGCCCCCAGGCACTGAAAAATGCATATATTTTAAATGCTTGGCTCTTTTGCATTATTATTATGCATTAAACAGAAAATTCACGAAATACTATGCAATTAAATTAAACGGAAATTAAAAAAGGATGTTCCCCATCCTAACATACTTGCCTCGTAGCAAGCAAAAGTGATTATGGTTCGTAGACTTATCTATTGAAAATGGGCTTAGGATTTGACACTTGTGGTTTGTTTTCTGATGTAGGTTAACATAAAATCATTAGAAGATGTAGTGCGAGCATACTTGAAGTTGGCAGAAGAGCGAACTGAAGCTGCCAAGGAGTCTTCTCAGCAGATGGTTTTGGACATCGAAGATCTGGATAATATTCAGACTCCAGAAAGGTAAACCAGAGTTTACAATTGCCAGATTCCGATGCAGATCTAGTTTATTAATGTAAATATAAATTGGCTTGGCCACCATTGCATAGCTCTTTAAAACTGTCCAAATGATTGTGAGATTGCCTGGTGTATGCAATCCCCTTTTCTACACAGTGGGATGGCATTTAGCACATGGCTATTGCTATCACTTGTTCTGTGCAGGCTTTTTATTATTTTTACGCAGTAACTATTTCCATGTTTTGCAATTTTTTTTACCACAATTCCAAAATGGCCAATCCGCACTCAAAAACTGTCAGATATTCAGTTAAACTATTCCATTCTACAGTGTCCTGAGTGAAGCTGTTGGTGCTTTGTTACAGTGAAGGGGGTCTGTGTGTATATGTATATATTTACAAAAATACAATTTCTACAGTGTCCTTCTGAGTGCCGTGAGTGGAGAAGACACTCAGGACCGCACTGACCGTCTTCTTCTGACCCCCTGGGTGAAATTCCTGTGGGAATCATATAGACAGTGTTTGGACCTGTTAAGAAATAACTCTAAAGTGGAACGTCTCTATCATGATATTGCTCAGCAAGGTAAGTGGGTGCTTTGTCTTGTCCTTGTATTTAGAAAATATTCCATCGTCATTAATACTACTTTTGGGTAAACATAATTTTTAGCTGTTTTTGAATAGTTGTGAATTTGCAATATAATTAGCTGCATTTCTACAAGAACAGATTCATTAAGAATCTATATCCAAGTCATGAAGCTGAACATATTGCTGACCCTGTTTAACCCCTTCCCGACCTCAGACCTGCAGGGTACGTCCGACAAAAAAAACGTCAGTTAATGACCACGGACGTACCCCGCACGTCCGCGGCTAAATGGACCTGTCTACTCACCTGGACCGGCAATCCCGGTCTGGGGGACCACCCGAGCCACCAGCAGTCCCCCTGCTGCAGCTCTGTCCTCTTAGGCCCTCCAGGGCCATGTGTTAAACATGATCACATGACTGCAATGGAAGTCTACGGAGCTGCCAGCAGCAGTCCCCCAGCCACCTAAAATGTTAAAAAATAAAAAAATATCTTGAAAAATAGTTAAATAATTTTACAATATATTATATATGATTGCATTCTAAGTGTACTTTGAGATATCTATCTATCATATCTATGTATAATATAATTTTTTTTAATTATTTCATAATATACATATAGGAAATAAAAATGTGTGTACACATATATTACGCGTGTATGTATATTGCGCGTGTGTGTGTTTTAGAGAAGTAAAATGTATTATACTGATATCATCAGTGAAATGGCAGCTTGTGTAAAAAAAAACGCAAAAAATCAAAACGCTAATTTTGGCCAGGGTTTGTGACTTAAAAAAAAAAAAAAGAGTGGCCATACCCCATTTTGAATACAGTGGGTTGTCTACTTTAAAAGAAATATATGGTTTGATGGGGGTAAATTACATTGGCCAGCTGAAAAAAAAAATCCCAAATAGGACCTGGGTGCACAATGACCAGCTGTGAAAATTCCAAGTTGGAAAACTGGAATGCGCACCCTCCACATAAGGTGATTTAGCCCTCAGAGGACCCGACACACCTATACATGGGGGGGGGGGGGGGGGGGTTTCACTGTACTCGGGAGATGTTGCTGAACACATATTGGGGTGTTCTTTGGCAGTAACCCTTACAGTTCTCAGTAAATGTATTCTGCTATGTGTGTCAAGAAAATCACCAATTATTTTTTTTTAATTTGGCATAGATTGGTGGTAAAATGGCTGCATAAAAAGAGGGTACAGTAAATTAGTAACAGGAAAATTACAACTAAACACAGCCAGCCCTGGTCCTTAACGGTAAGAAAAGGGAAAAGCGGTCTGGTCACTAAGGGGTAAACCGTTTATTCCATGGGTGTTCAACTTGCATTCACATATTGTTGGATTGTAACTTCCTGTCGATATGTCAGTCCAACGTTGTGCTGACACTGCAATTCTAATAAAGTAAGGAAAAGTTAACAAACCATGAATCTGATAGAATTGATTTTATCTGGAAAATGTAAGTAAATCATGTGCTAATGTTCCGGTGTTCTATCTGCAGCCTTCAAATTCTGTCTGCTCTACACGCGGAAGGCGGAGTTCCGCAAGCTGTGCGATAACCTCAGGATGCATTTGGGTCAAATCCAGCGACACCATAATCAGAGTACGGCCATTAACTTGAACAATCCTGAAAGCCAGTCCATGCATCTGGAGACCCGACTCGTTCAGCTGGACAGTGCTATCAGCATGGAGCTCTGGCAGGTCCGTCAGTGGATCCAACATTTTGCACTTGTGTGGATTTTGTGCATCATGAGAAGGTCATTCAAAAACGTCTTTATTTCTCTCCTTGTTAACCATAGGAAGCCTTTAAAGCTGTTGAAGATATTCATGGGCTATTTGCTTTGTCTAAAAAGCCACCAAAACCCCAACTGATGGCTAATTATTACAACAAGGTGTCTACTGTGTTCTGGAAGTCTGGCAATGCTTTGTTCCACGCATCCACCTTGCACCGTCTGTTTCACCTGTCCAGAGAAATGCGGAAAAATCTCACGCAAGATGAAATGCAGAGGTGGGTAATGGCTAGAAATAAAGTGCATTCACCTTACAGACCTGATTTTTTGTGTTTGTAGTGTAAATATCTACACATCGTGCTATAGAAATTGCCAGAAAATGTAGTGAAACTGCTGACGTTTTATTTCAGCCCAATGTGTAAAGGTTGGGGTTGTTATTTATACAGAACAAATTGCATATTAGAGACCATTTCGCAGACAGAATCTGGGCAATGTAATCTACAAGCTAAAGCTATAGTGCACTACCTTCACTTTTAACCCCTTAAGGACCAAGCTTCTGGAATAAAAGGGAATCATGACATGTCACACATGTCATGTGTCCTTAAGGGGTTAAACAAACGGTGCGCAAGCAGTTTCTTCCAAGATGGCAACTTTTACTTCAGTGGTGAAGTTGTATGTAGTGAGTTGGTTTTGGTTAATTTGCTTGCAGTATTCTTTATCTACTCCCTCCCTTTGTGAACAGATGCTAAGGTAAGATAACGTTCTGTAGCCACCCCCCTTCCTATACTGACTTTTACAATTACTACTACAAGTCACTGTATGGAAATATACAGCAAACTGTTAAACCTACGCTACAAGCCAAGCCTTAAAAGTTACTCTCCACTGCAAGCCTGGAATGTCTATGGCACACTAACCAGGGGTTGGTTTCTCTTCACTCGCTAATGGCGATAACGTGGCCGTGCTTGGGATATTAGCTTTGCTCCCAGGTTCTGTTCATTGTGAGCAGTTGTTTGTCAAGTCACTTTATATTATTTTATTTTTTTGGCCTACCAAATATTGTATGAGGAGTAAATTGACTTTTATTCACGGCCTGTGGGGGATCAATGAATTTTTATTTATTTTTTCTCTTCCGCACCTATCATTGTCTTTCTCTATGTTGCTGTGAGATTACAAATGGCTTGTTATGTGCAATTTAAAATATAAAGCAATATTAGCAGTCTGGTGTTGACTGTGGCCAGTGCTGTCAGTCTCTTTTGGCTATCTTCCATTTTAGGAAATAGATTTTTGGTTAACTAACTCGTCTTCATTGTAGGATGTCAACAAGAGTCCTCCTGGCGACTCTGTCTATTCCGATAACTCCTGAGCGTACAGACATTGCCAGACTCCTTGATATGGACGGTATTATTATGGAGAAACAGAGGCGTCTAGCTACGTTACTGGGATTGCAATCCCCACCTACCCGCGCTGGCTTAATCAATGATATGGTAATCAGCTCTTATAAATGTCTGTAAACTCACAGACCACAAACAGACGGGCTCTAGCTAATGCCTTTCTCCCTTTGTTGCAGGTCAGATTTAATGTTCTCCAGCATGTGCTTATTGAAGTGAAGGATCTGTATAATTTGCTGGAGGTAGATTTTCATCCTCTGAAGCTATGTGGTCGTGTGACCAAGGTAGGTATACCAGTTTCCAGCTGGGATATAAATTGTGAAGAAATAATTACAAGTCTTGCCTCCCTTTGGCCAATTTATCTCATGTGAGGTTGGAATTTTTAAGATTTTACAGATTTTTACTGATCCACATAGAATGTCTTGATGCTGTGCTCTAATTCACGCTCTGTCTTTATTAGATTTTGGACTGGTTAAAAGATCAAGGAGAGAAGGAAACTGAACTGCAGCAATACATCACTCAGCTTCAGAACAATACCATATTACGTCTTTTGCAGCAGGTACCGGTCATGTGGCATGTCTGCTTTCAAGCATATCCTGTAAAGAGCGGTGTATCAAGTATTTAATGGGAAATGGGGGATCAGAACCACATTTTCTTTTTGCACTTGTTAGTTTGTAAAAATATCTGAGCTTATCATTGTAATAGAAAATCCTATTGCTAGATAATGATCGGTGTAATAAAATGTCCCTATACATTCAGACTTATTCTATTCATCCCTGTTAAACCTCTTTTTTTTAAGACGGTCAATTCCTATGAATTTTATATATTTTTTTTTATTTATTTACTAATGAATCTTCTAGATGGGAAAGTTTTAAATCTCCACCTCTGTATGCCGCTAGCCTGGGTGTGTTGCGCTGTACGTACCTCTAGCCTTAGTGTGAGCATAGTAATGTTAGTCTGCCCCAAAAGATCCCCAGGTAATGAGCGGAGTTTGTTCCGGCAGCACATGGGGGCAATTGCTGCAAGTCCTATCGGCATCCTTTTCCGTCTCTTTACACATGCTGGAGGTGTGTTGCAGCAGGTTTTGAGCCTGTGCACAGCCGGTGGAACACATGCCCAGGCATCCAAACTTGGCAGTGCATCTAAGAGCATTATGTGTGATTTCCTTCCTTTGTTTTGTTTGGTCTAATGCACCGTACGTAATCACTTGTCATTGCTATTGATTATTGGTTCCATTCCGGTGCTATATGAATTCCCATAATGAAAAGTATGGCTGACCTATGGTTGGCCTGTTTTTGTCTGTTGGGGACATGGTTTGCACTGTATTAAGCTTTTATAAAGGGTGCAGAGAAACCCGCTACTTGTTTAGGTTTTCATTTCTACTCCTTTTCATTAATTGCCATTTGTTTTTTGTTCTAAGGTGGCGCAGATATACCAGAGCATAGAGTTCTCTCGGCTAACCTCACTTATTCCTTTTGTTGATGGCTTTTTACTGGAGCGAGCTATAGTTGATGCTGCCCGTCACTGTGATCTACAGGTAAGTGGTTTCATATAATCTCCATGTTAAAGCTAGGTGGTTTATTGCCTTTTGGTTTACTGAATCTGGTGGCCAGTTTGCGTGATACAGGCAATAAACGTCCTGCACATTACATTGACAGTGCTCTCATTGTCACATAGAGCATTGTTATTTCTGCTGTGCTATATAAACTGAAGGCTAATTAGCAGTGTAACTGGACATTAATAGTTACTGCTGCCAGTCTCCTTCATACAGTGTTTAAAAGGTGTGAGTAGTCGGACATAACTTCACCTTATTCAACCATAGCATCATAAGATGACAAATTAAGTCTCCAAATGTTTAAGCAGAATATCTATTTTAATTTCGGAACGTTAACGATATCAATGTCTATTTTACAAAAAAATTACTAAGTATTGTGTTTTTTGTTTATAAGCAACCATTTATTTATTGCCCATACCAATATAACATTTTCAGAGTTTTTGACCGTTCAAATACTTTTTATAAACTATGTTCTGCTAGAAATAGGGAGTGCTGTTTGGCATAAATGCTGTCCAATTCACATGTTTCATGTTTCCTTTATAATGTTAGAAGTACAGCTTTGTAGTCCCAACACTAGTGTTCCTTAAACACTTATATAGCATCATAGACTTTTTTTTTTTCAGCAGACACCAATACTTTGGTATCTAATTGAAAACACAACTTTATGTTTAGTGCAGACTTTAACGTCTGTTCTAGCGGGATGTTCTCTGTTACTACTTTGATGGTTAGAAATGTCTGGAATAAGCTGGTGTACATTGTGTTATTTGTATGATCTATATCAATCAACTGTCTTTGCTTCATCTTGCCAGGTGCGGATAGATCATTCATCCCGTACACTCAGCTTTGGTTCGGACCTTAATTACTCTACACGAGAGGATGCTCCACTTGGACCATTCCTACAAAACATGCCGTCTGAGCAAATCCGGAACCAGCTGACTGCGATGTCCTCTGTACTGTCCAAGGCTGTGACCGCAATTAAACCTGCTCATATTCTGGTTAGTATGTTGGCTTTCGGTGGGAAAGAAGAGCATCATATTCTTCTTGTTTGCTCCGTTCATTGATGCCGTCCATGGGGTGTTAGGAATTGCTCGTTAAATTCACTTTCTCATCGTGTGGAGCAAAGATAGTAACTACCTGCATGAACTGAAGGCTAATTAGCACTACAACTGATGCTGGTTACCTTGCCAGACTCCTTCACTCATCCATTAAAATAAGTGGATGATGTGTGAGTGGAGGTGTCTGGCTCAGTTGGGGGGGATTAAAGGAGCACTTCAAACGTTTAAACTGAAAATCGGTTTGTGTTGGAGTGTTCCTTAAGTGATATCAATGGCTTTTTATAGGTTAGAGCTATGACTGATCTACAGCTAAGTGGTTTTGTTTAATGTCCATGTTAAAGCCAGGCGGTTTATTGCCTTCTGGCTCATTGAATCTGGTGGCCAGTTTGCGTGATAGGTCGCTTATAAAAGTCCTGCACATTACATTGACAGTGCTCTCATTGTCACATAGAGCATTGTTATTTCTGCTGTGCTATATAAACTGAAGGCTAATTAGCAGTGTAACTGGACATTAATAGTTACTGCTGCCAGTCTCCTTCATACAGTGTTCAAAAGGTGTGAGTAGTCAGACATAACTTCACCTTATTCAACCATAGCATCATAAGATGACAAATTAAGTCTCCAAATGTTTAAGCAGAATATCTATTTTAATTTCGGAGCGTTAACGATATCAATGTCTATTTTACAAACAAATTACCAAGTATTGTTTTTTTTTGTTTATAAGCAACCATCATTTATTGCCCATACCGATATAACATTTTCAGAGTTTTTGACAGTTCATATACTTTTTATAAACAATGTTCTGCTATAAATAGGGAGTGCTGTTTGACATAAACGCTGCACAATTAGCGTGTTTCGTATTTCCTGACTATGGGTTTCTATTGCAGCAAGAAAAGGAGGAACAGCACCAGGTGGCTGTAACCGCGTTCCTGAAGAACTCCAGAAAAGAACACCAGCGCATCCTGGCTAGACGGCAAACCATAGAAGAAAGGAAAGAACGCTTGGAGAATTTAAATATCCAGAGAGAGAAGGAGGAGCTGGAGCAGCGTGAAGCTGAACTGCAGAAGGTGCGGAAAGCTGAGGAAGAGAGACTGCGCCAGGAAGCCAAAGAGCGTGAGAAGGAGCGCATTCTGCAGGAGCACGAGCAGATCAAGAAGAAGACTGTGCGGGAGCGCCTGGAGCAAATTAAAAAGACTGAGCTTGGAGCCAAGGCTTTCAAAGATATTGACATTGAGGTGGGTACATAACCAGCGTCTAGATATAAAACCTACTGGACTTCCAGATTTAAGACTTGGAAAAACTAGAGCAGCACTGCTAATGCTCTGCCCTTTGTTTGGCTTGTTCTCGTGCATTGTTTGTGATTGCCTGTCTGTCAGTCCCATAATTAATAGTATGGCTAACCAATCATCGGATGGTCCATGAAAATGTTTTAATACTTTAGTTGTAGATACTTGGTAATGTTGCCTTTCTATATTTTGTGAGTTGTGTTCTCATTATCTCTGGGATTTAATTTCCTTGACTTATGGAATGGTCCATTATTTCTTTGAGCTTAGTACGTTGGGATCTGCATGGCTATATGGCCAGACTTTGTTCATATTAATGGGATTTATCTTTTTATTTTCCCCTCTTTATTTGTAAATTTATAATCATTGTATGTTTCACAGAATCTGGAGGAATTGGACCCAGATTTTATCATGGCCAAACAGGTAGAGCAACTTGAGAAAGAGAAGAAGGAGCTACAAGAGCGACTCAAGAATCAGGAGAAAAAGGTGAATGTTTGTTTGAAATGCTTCCACTTAGGAAATTCTTAAACATAAACACAGATATCATTGTCTCCATTGAATCGAATTCCTGTCTGCGCTAAAATTACTTCCGTCAATTGTCAGTGAAATGACACCTGTGCCTAATCCATTACAGGTAAAATGCAATTTGTATCTGTCATTGGCATCATACGTCTTGTGGGTGACTGGTATCTGCCCAGCCTGGCTGTTTAATAATCCCAATTTCTCCAATTGTAGATAGATTACTTTGAAAGAGCGAAACGTTTGGAAGAAATTCCACTTATCAAGAAGGCCTATGAGGAGCAGCGAATCAATGACATGGAGCTCTGGGAGCAGCAAGAGGAGGAGCGGGTAATGCCTTTATCTATTGTTTTAGTATCCCTCGTGCACTGTACGTAATCACTTGTCATTCCTGTTGATGATTGGTTCCATTCCAGTGCTATAGAAATCCCCATAATGAAAAGTATGGCTGACCAATCGTTGGCCTGTTTTTGTCTGTTGGGGACAATGTTTGTTCTGAAGTGAGTCTTCTAAAGCGTGAAACCTGATACTTTGTAATGTTTGTGTTTTAATCAGCCAATCCACCTGAGCTTCCCGTTACTGGTTATGTGTTTATGTGGCAAGTTGTCTGATGCCTGGCTTTCCTCATCAGCCATTGGGGGTAATGAGAGTGGATGCCTGTGCCATTTCCTTTTTGTGCCAGGATATCTGGAAGTTCCATTAGTTTTCTCATCTTGCAAATAAATACCAGGAAAGCTTGGGTTCCTGGTTGCCTAGCAAAAATGGCTGTTTAAGGCCATTTTTGCTTTAAACCAAGAGAATTAAATACATTCACTCCTAAGTGAGTCTTGGGCTGTCACTCCTGTAAGATGGCTGTATTGTTAGGAAATAGTTACATTGTTGGCCTTTCCCTTGCAAACATACCCAAAGTATGTGGAAAGAGCAGCCTTTCATTGTAACGGTTTGCTCACCCAAATTATTTCATAAACAGATAAGCACCTTACTGTTGGAACGGGAGAAGGCGGTGGAGCACAAGAACCGTCTGTCTAGGATGGTGGAAGATCGAGATCTGTTTGTTGCCACCTTGAAGGCTGCACGTCAATCTGTGTATGAGGTGAGTAGGAGTCCCTGTCACTGATGTAATTGCATTAAAGGTGCACTATACGGTGAATTGCCCACACTTTGTGAATTGAGTATAAATGTATGCGTGTCACTCATAAGCTGCAGAAAGCAAACTATAGCTGCAGTCTCTCAGCCAATCCTGACTTTGCAATAGGTTGAGCTGTACACTTCCTGTAAACTAATCAAAATTCACTTCACATCTGTAAAACAGAAAACTTGCACCTACCAAAAAAGGATCAAGGCAAGCATTACCATGATTATTTTATAAATCACATGCTTTCTAATTTACCTAGGTTTTCTCATACACCGTGAGCTGTAGTGAATCTGTTTTAGTACCAGATTAATATAATGGGCACGGTATAGCTGCATTCCATGGGCACAGTATAGCTGCATTCCATGGGCACAGTATAGCTGCATTCCATGGGCACAGTATAGCTGCATTCCATGGACACAGTATAGCTGCATTCCATGGACACAGTATAGCTGCATTCCATGGACACGGTATAGCTGCATTCAATGGACACGGTATAGCTGCATTCAATGGACACGGTATAGCTGCATTCAATGGACACGGTATAGCTGCATTCCATGGACACGGTATAGCTGCGTTCCATGGACACGGTATAGCTGCGTTCCATGGACACGGTATAGCTGCGTTCCATGGACACGGTATAGCTGCGTTCCATGGACACGGTATAGCTGCGTTCCATGGATACGGTATAGCTGCATTCCATGGACACGGTATAGCTGCGTTCCATGGGCACGGTATAGCTGCGTTCCATGGACACGGTATAGCTGCATTCCATGGACACGGTATAGCTGCATTCAATGGGCACGGTATAGCTGCATTCAATGGGCACGGTATAGCTGCATTCAATGGGCACGGTATAGCTGCATTCCATGGACACGGTATAGCTGCATTCCATGGACACGGTATAGCTGCATTCCATGGACACGGTATAGCTGCGTTCCATGGACACGGTATAGCTGCATTCAATGGGCACGGTATAGCTGCATTCAATGGGCACGGTATAGCTGCATTCAATGGGCACGGTATAGCTGCATTCAATGGGCACGGTATAGCTGCATTCAATGGGCACGGTATAGCTGCATTCAATGGGCACGGTATAGCTGCATTCAATGGGCACGGTATAGCTGCATTCCATGGACACGGTATAGCTGCATTCCATGGACACGGTATAGCTGCATTCCATGGACACGGTATAGCTGCGTTCCATGGGCACAGTATAGCTGCATTCAATGGGCACGGTATAGCTGCGTTCCATGGACACGGTATAGCTGCATTCCATGGACACGGTATAGCTGCGTTCCATGGACACGGTATAGCTGCATTCAATGGGCACGGTATAGCTGCATTCCATGGACACGGTATAGCTGCATTCCATGGACACGGTATAGCTGCGTTCCATGGACACGGTATAGCTGCATTCAATGGGCACGGTATAGCTGCATTCCATGGACACGGTATAGCTGCATTCCATGGACACGGTATAGCTGCATTCCATGGACACGGTATAGCTGCGTTCCATGGGCACAGTATAGCTGCATTCAATGGGCACGGTACAGCTGCATTCAATGGGCACGGTATAGCTGCGTTCCATGGACACGGTATAGCTGCGTTCCATGGACACGGTATAGCTGCATTCCATGGACACGGTATAGCTGCATTCCATGGGCACGGTATAGCTGCATTCCATGGGCACGGTATAGCTGCATTCCATGGGCACGGTATAGCTGCATTCCATGGGCACGGTATAGCTGCATTCCATGGGCACGGTATAGCTGCATTCCATGGGCACGGTATAGCTGCATTCCATGGGCACGGTATAGCTGCATTCCATGGGCACGGTATAGCTGCATTCCATGGACACGGTATAGCTGCATTCAATGGACACGGTATAGCTGCATTCCATGGACTGGTGTATTTGGCTGAATGTTTGTCTATGCAAATGTCAAACAAATCTGCACTTTCCTCGTAGAACTTAAAGGCCCACTCTAGGCACCCAGACCATTTCAGCTCAATGAAGTGGTCTGTGTGCCAGATCCCTAGTTTTAACCCTGCAGCTATAAACATAGCAGTTTCCGAGAAACTATCTCCCTGACAGCCACTAGAGGCCGGTTCTGCCATCCTCAATGCGACACACTGATGTCTATAGGAAATCGTTCAGTAATGCTTTCCTATGTAGAGTTTGAATGTGCGCGGCTCTGTTCGCGCATGGCATTTGCAGCTGCCGTTGGCGGGGTTATCACCGGTGCTGGATTAAAGTAAGTGACTGAAAGGGATTTAACCCCTTCAACCCTAATAACCCTATAGTGCCAGGAAAACGAGTTTATTTTCCTGGCACTATATAGTGCTCCTTTCCCATTGTATTTGATTTATTTTCCTGTTTGACTCAAGCATTCTATAACAAGCACAAGTTACACCAGCCTGCTGCTGGTAGCAAGCAACTTCCCTATGGTATTTTATTAGGATGCATTACTTCAAATAACTCTTCATTGAGTGCGGCTTTGATTTTTCTCCCCCATATCAGGAGAAATTAAGTCAATTTCAAGAGAGGCTTGCTGAAGCAAGGAGAGTGCGCATGGACGCACGTAAGAGGCAACGCAAGGAAGAGAGGCGAATTAACTATTACAGAGAGAAAGAGGAGGAGGCGGAGAGGATAAAAGAGGAAGAGCTGAATAGAGGTATGATTAACGTATATATGTTATCCCCCTGGGAGCTCCGTAATACGTTTTTTGCTTCTTTTAACCCCCTTAAGGACATGTGACATGTCATGATTCCCTTTTCTTCCACAAGTTTGGTCCTTAAGGGGTTAACGCTCCTCTATTGTAGAGAGCTGGCTTGTGTTCAGACAATGTGTTAGAGCTTCAGACGCATGATGGTGTGATAGCAAGTCATTCTTGTTGATTGGAAAGGAAGTCTCCTCAAATGCAAAATATCAAGTTGTCTTTTTGCCGTGTGTTTAACTATACTCAGAGCGCGAGGAACAAGAGCGAATTGAAAATGAGAAACGGGAGGCTGAACAACGTGAATATCAGGAACGCATTAGAAAGCTGGAGGAGCAAGAGCGCAAGAAACGCCAGAGAGAGCTTGAAATTGAAGAGCGTGAGCGCCGCCGCGAGGAGGAAAGACGAGGCCCAGAGGATTCCTTTAGGAAGGTGGGTGACAATCCGGCTGCTGCCACTGGATCGACTTCAGCTCTGCATTCCCTAATCAAAAAGGATTTTAAAATGATCTTGAAGATGTTGTTAATGTTATCCTACTCAAGTGCATTACTATTTTGTTTAAAATAGGATTCATCACGTTGGGGAGAGAAAGATCCTGAAGTAGGATGGAGACGGGCAGTTGATCCTCCAGATAGTGACCGCAAAATGCCACCTCTTGATCGGTAATTACAGCCACTTGCTAATAGTAATATTAAACATTAATGTTTTAAAAAGCTGCCACATGTGGCTATAAGATTGTTATAGGTTTATCCCTATTGGCGGACACCTGTTGATGGGCAATTTCTTGATATGGATATATTGTTATAAATCAAATCTGGGTTTATTCTAACTAGCTTTTTGTATATGGCTAATGCGTTTACTTATATTTCTGACTCGTATTCAGTGTTTCTGTGGTGTGAATTCACTAGTGTGATATCTGATTGAAAAACTATAGTCAGAAGGTGACCATAGTGTGATCTTAAAGGATAGTAATTTTGTTCCTTAAATATTTACACATCCATATTACATTTATTATAGGGAATGGCGAAGAGGAGCCCCAGAAATTGAGAAGCCTCTTAAATGTGAAGATGAAGCTAATGTGAAGAATGAAGACGATGCCAGTGAAAGTCAAGCACCTGGTGAAGATGACAAGGCTCTGCAGAGATTTGAGGAGGATGATGATGAACGTGGACCTTCTCATCAATTTGAGGAAAAACCACGTCGTGGTCTGGGTGATGATAAAGGACCCCGTGACGCAGAAGAGGAACGTAGTTCATGGCGTGGTGCTGAAGAAGATCGCGCATCCAAGCGTGGCTTTGACGATGACCGTCCTCCTCGGCGCGCCTTTGACGATGACCGTCCTCCTCGGCGTGCCTTTGACGATGACCGTCCTCCTCGACGTGGCTTTGAAGATGATCGCCCTCCTCCTCCTCGACGTGGCTTTGAGGATGATCGCCCTCCTCCTCCTCGACGTGGCTTTGAGGATGATCGCCCTCCTCCTCCTCGACGTGGTTTTGAGGATGATCGCCCTCCTCCTCCTCGACGTGGCTTTGAGGATGATCGCCCTCCTCCTCCTCGACGTGGCTTTGAGGATGATCGCCCTCCTCCTCCTCGACGTGGCTTTGAGGACGATCGCCCTCCTCCTCCTCGGCGTGGCTTTGAGGAAGATCGCCCTATTCGACGTGGTTTTGAAGATGACCGCCCACCTCGCCGCGGCTTTGAGGATGATCGTCCTGCTCGACGTGGATTTGAAGAAGATAGAGGCCCTAGGAGAGGTTTTGATGAGGATAGGGGACCAAGACGAGGGTTTGATGAAGATAGAGGCCCTCGACGTGGCTTTGATGATGACCGCACCCCACGTCGTGGGTTTGACGATGAACGTACTCCACGCAGAGGCTTAGACGAAGATCGTGGATCCTGGCGTGGTGGGGAAGATGACAGGGGTCCAAGGCGCGGTGTCGATGATGACCGAGATCTTACACCCTGGAAGCCAGTTTCAGCAAGTCGACCAGGTAAAGTAATGAATTCCCCTGTCTTTGAGAGATACTGTCATCAACCGTTACTGAAAGCAAAACAGAAAATGTGATCTAAACAGCCAATAAGCCAGTACAAATATATGATGAGTTAATCTATTCGCTTTTCACTGTGCAGGGAAATTAAACCACATGTGCAGTGGTGGAATTGCTCTAAATTTTAATGAATGCCTTTTACTTGTCATTCAAGGTGGTTGGCGTGAACGTGAGAAAGCGCGAGAAGACAGTTGGGGCCCACCACGAGAATCCAATCCTTCAGAAGATCGTGAATGGTCGAGAAGAGAAGGGAAGGATCCAGAACCTGAACCAGTAAAACGCCCTGTCAGGTAAAGCCTGTTTTAGCGGTTTGACATGGATCACAAAAACCGACATTCGTACCGGCCATTCGCTTCTCTTCTGTTTCGCTTGTATCTCTGGTTCTTTCTTTGATAAGCCTGTGTTACATTGAGCTGCCTTGATTTGCAGTCTCTACACTTGGCATACAGGTATTTCAGAGATTACACTGTATGTCGCACAAATCTTTTTACAGCTATAGTGTCGAAAAATGAAACCTGTATTCCTAATACTATAGTGCTGCTGGAGTAGCCGTTAAGGTGACTCGCCCCTCTGAGTGGTATTAAAACAAGTTATTGATTTTATTTATTTAAATTTTTATATATATTTTTTTTTATTTCTATTTTAGAGAAGAGTCTGGGTGGAGAAAAGGAACAGAGGATTCCTTGAGTACAAAGACACCAGGAGATAATGACCGAGATGAAGATAGTCGTGAAAAGAAAAGACCTCTAAAGTCAGATCGAGAAGAACGTAAGTAGCTGAAGTCCAATACTGTCTGAGCTTTGTGAACAGAGGGGCCCTTTGGCTTTTAATTGCTTCCACATGAAAGCGATACTCTCCGGGTAGATTGGAAGTGCCTTTTTTGTGTACTCTCTCAATATATTGTTTGTATATGTTTCAGCTCTTTAGACCAACTGTTGTTCAATCTCCTAATTTGTTGCTTGGCAACGCTGTCAGTTTCTCTCCTATTCCTGCTGATTTCTAGTTCATTTGCATGTTCCCTGTCTGCTCCTCTGTAACTCTGACAGATTGTGATCTGTCTCTGCAGGGAGCTTTCACGGACCGATTCCATGTAAGCCAATGGGGTTAGCTTTCTATAAATGATGTACCTAACATTAAGCAGTTATTATTAAATATGAAGATCACGTAGATGCAGGCAGTGTCCCTTTAACTGATCAGGTCATTGTTCTTGTATTGGGTCAGTTACTGTGCATCTCTGAAGTCGGAGATTGCTTCAGATTGAATACTAATATATGATCTCATGTGGTTTTAGCAAACCAGTGGCGGCGTGGTGAAGAAAAGGAAAGTCGCTCAGAAGAACGCAGCACACCTCGGCGAACTGCTCCTGTAGAGAGGGAGAAAAGCTCATGGCGCACAGACAAGAAAGAGGATAAGGATGGTCCTCGCCGTACAAAAATTGAAACCGATGAGGAAGGGTGGACAACTGTGCTGCGGCGCTAGGTATTCAGATCGTTTCCACGTGGCCAGACCTGATACCAGAGTATTCCTCCGCCCTAAAGTGTCAAACTGTTACCTTCTGCATCTTTGTGATTGTGGCCCTATCTTTCCTTGCCTGGCTTGTTTGGATTTCCTTAACCACAGTGGGCTTATGTCATTAACAATTGGGTTCTTGATTTACAGTAGTCTCTGCTCTGTGTGAAAATAGGTGAATTGTAACACTTTGGCCTGAAATCCTGAATATACTTTAGATTGCTGACTGCAGTTATTGTGTAGTAGAATAAGGAATGACTGTTATTTGATTCCTGCCCTTCTGATCCTTTTTCTAAAAATACTTTTGCGATGGGCATCATTTTTTTTTTTTAACCTCTGAAGCGGTCAATCTAGATTGAGGGAATGTTTATCGACCAAAGCTCTTTGCCAATCCTAGAAATTATGCAATTGAAATCACCACTGTCACTTTATGTCAGAGGTCTTAAAATTAGAGTAGGAAAATGCCTTTTGGCACCCAGGGCGTGTCGTTCACTTTGTATTCTGTACCTCCCGACACTCAAAGCTGGAGTATATTTATTAAAGCATGTGTGCCCCTGTGATGTGGTCTGTTTTCACTCACCTGATAAAGCCCTGGTGTATGATTGCCCATAACTGTACATGAAGGGGAGGGGGTCATATGCACACAATCATTTGTAAAAATGTTTGCATTTAAATTTTTTATGAATCACAAGATTTAATAAGGTGATGGGCTAATCTTAAGTTTATTTCCCGAATTCTTTTTTTAAATTTTATTTATTAAACTGCACATTTAATCTGAATTATCCTTTTACTGGAATAGTGTGGACTTGGTTTTTGTTTTGAGAAGAAAACAAAACGCAACTTCATCTTCTGACCGTTGTTAAATTGCTAACCTAAACAGTCATGGGTCAGTTGCAATCAATTGATGTATAAGAGGCACACAGTTAATTTGGAGTGACCAATGACCTTTTTAAAGCTTTGGAGAAGTTTCTTTCTAAAATTGTCAAACTAAACCCTGCAGCTTATTATTTAATCATGGTTTGCAATTATCTTTTTGTAACTTGGTCACAGTGATCTTGGATGTCACATTAAGAATGTAGAAAATAAAGTGACTGCCCTTTGAGGTGACATGAGGACAAGTTTCTGGACCTGCTTATTATTGCTCTTCGTCAGGGAATTCAATCTATTTCTGGCATAGAATTCTGGGTAGTGTAATTCTAGAATGCTGGGATCCTTCGCAGTTCTGGATGCTCTCTGGTGGATTCCCCATATTGGTAATATGTATGAGAACCAGATATCTGATTTTACTGCTCTTAATGGCTGTTTGTTTTAGCTCCTAGTCATGTGCCGTTTGATCTTTTTTTTTAGGTCAACACTCGACTTGCTGCAGCTTATCCAATGATAAATAAAATCCTTCTAAGAATCAATCTCCGCTTTGTTGATTTTCAGCACTGTTTAGTCCAAAGGGTTTACGTTCCTATTGACAATATGAAACCTCTTGCGCTGTGGATCCCTTCCCATCAGATGTTCCATTAGCTGGCCCTCTGAGAGCTTACTGGAGTACACCCTGGTCTCTACAGTAGTTGCCCAGGCGACTGCTACGAGAAAAGCTTTTGTCTGCTTACAGAGAGCACCTGTTGACTTTATGAAATAAAGTAATCAAACCTGGAACTGAAAACAGGAATATTATTCAATTATTTGTAGATTTTCTATTAACTTGCAGAATCCTTGGCCCCTGCTTCTCTATAATGCCCCTTTTCACCATTCTCCTATCTTCTCCACATCTTTCTTTGACCCTTTCTATCTTATTGCACAGGAAGTGGATTCTCACCCCCAATATAATATACCTTAATGTTTGTTAAACAATAAAGGGATAAATATACAAAGTGACGTGTCTGAGGTTTTAAAGCTCTGCTAAATGAGGGTCATGCAAGGGCTGAAGACGGGCTAGTGTCGAATTGACCTGCAGTATGTGCTGTTGAACATCTTGTGTGTGCGCGATTCCAGACACACTATGGCAATCCTTCTTTTAGAGCTTGACCTCTGTTAGGGGACATTACAAGTTCTGCTGCACACAATTAAATGTTAATGATACAAAATTTCAATAAAGGGAAATAAAATACGTAGAATCAAACCTCTGTGAAAAGCGTATAAAAATACAACCTGGATGGGAAGTATAAGATCGAATATTCTATATGTCTGATCTTCTATAAAAGGAAATAATCTAATGCAATACAATTGATACACAAAATAGGGGCCATTATTCCTCTTTACTACTCAAACAGAAAAAAAATAATATAGTGCAGATAGTATGAAAAATATTATTAATACAAATGTGCACTTACAGGAATGAGGAGAATACAGCATGTATCCAGCAGCTGGATATCACGGGTAAAACTCCCAAAATTCAAAATAGTGCTGAAAAAAAGAGCACGTACCAAATGCTCCTCTTCTTAAATACCCCTTACTGTTTTGGCATTCGTCTCTCGCTTGAATTTTCGGATTCTGCCAGATAACACAGAAATTCTGTGCGTTCCAGCGTAGGACGCACGCCAACACAGGTGCCGTTTTTTTGCTATCAAAGTAAGGGGTGTTTAGGAAGGGGACATGCATCCCTGAAGAAGTCCAGCAGGACCAACACAGAATTTGTACTCCTTGGAGTTAACTTTTTAATGTGTTTGGTACGTGCTTTTTTTTTTTTTGGCACTACATTGAATTTTGGGCGTTTTACCCGTGATGTCCAGTTGCTCCATTCGATGCCACTGTAGGTGGATACATGCTGTATTCTCCTCATTCCTGTAAGTGCACATTTGTATCAATAAACTAACATTTTTCATACCATCTGCACTATAGAATTTTTTTTTGTTTGAGTAATAAAGAGGAATATTGGGGAAGAACATCACCATCTTATATTGCTATTCCAGCCACCTAGTGCGTTCTCTACTGACCCTTATTTTGTGTATCAATTGTATTATAGAAGAACAGACAGAGAATATTCGATCTTCTTGTACATCCCACCCAGGTTGGATTATGATTTTTGGAGGTGGTGTTCTATGTATTTTATTGAATTTTGTTTTTACTATTGGTGTTTAACCCCTTAAGGATTGAGCGAAATGTACACGACGTGATCAAAACAAAACTTTGAATTTGACTGTTCAGGCGTAATTCACCTCTTTCATATTATGTGCACCCACACTTATATATAATTTTGTTCAGGGGAAACAGGGCTTTCATTTAACATCAAATATTTAGGTATGAAGCAATTTAATATAACTAAAATATTCAAAAATGGGAGAAAATAAGAATTAAAAAAAAAAAATTAGTTCTACGTGACATTTTAACTGTTAGCTTTTACTGCAATTAAATACTCAGATTTGTATTCAACGATGTCTCACGTGTAAAACAGTACCCCCTATGTACAGGTTTTAAGGTGTTTTGGGAAGTTACAGGATCAAAAATAGCATGTTAAATTTCATTTTTTTCACATTGAAATTCGCCAGATTGGTTACGTTGCCTTTGAGATCGTATGGTAGCGCAGGAATGGGAATTACCCCCATGATGGCATACCATTTGCAAAAGTAGACAACCCAAGGTATTGCAAATGGGGTATTGTCCAGTCTTTTTTAGTAGCCACTTGGTCACAAACACTGGCCAAAGTTAGTGTTAATATTTGTGTGTGAAAAATGCAAAAAACTAATTTGAACACCAATTTTTGGCCAGTGTTTGTGACCAAGTGGCTACTAAAAAAGACTGGACAATACCCCATTTGCAATACCTTGGGTTGTCTACTTTTGCAAATGGTATGCCATCATGGGGGTAATTCTCATTCCTGCTCTACCATACAATCTCAAAGGCAACGTAACCAATCTGGGGAATTTCAATGTGAAAAAACAAACGCACGCCTTTATATTTGACTCTGTAACTTTTGAAATCATATAGAACCTGTACTTGAGGGGTACTGTTATACTCAGGAGACTTCCCTGAACACATTTTTGTGTTTCAAAACAGTAAAACGTATTACAACGATTTTATATAGTCAGTGTAAGTGCCATTTGTGTGTGAAAAATGCAAAAAAAAAAAAGTTACTTTCACTGCCGATTTCATCGTTGTGATACATTTTACTGTTTTGAAACACTAATTTGTGTTCAGCGAGGTCTTCCGAGTAAAACCGTACCCTCAGTGAACAGGTTTTAGGGTGTTTTGGAAAGTTACAGGGTTAAATATATTGTAATTAATAAAATGACCTAATTATGTAGAATTTATATATAAATATAATTTTCTATTTATATAGTGATATATACGTGTATACTTGTGTGTGTATAGGTATATTTTTTGATCTACATGTAGTTTGATATATATATATCTATTCTACAGCGCTACGGAATTTGATGGCGCTATAAATATATTTTAAAATAGTTATAATGTATTTACATATTTTATATATAATTCTAATTATATATACACATTTAATATCATTCTACGTGTATTTTGATATTTATTAAAATACACTTGGTGTGTACAAGTTCTGCTGCACACAATTAAATGTTAATGATACAAAAACTTCAATAAAGGGAAATAAAATATGTAGAATTTTATACACACACAACACACTTCATATGTATATGATCTAAGTATTTCTTTTTAAATATTTTATGTTACAAACACCAGGGGGGTACATGTAATTACAGGCACTCCCCCTGCTGCCACTGCTAGGTGAGGTCCTCGCGATCTCATGGCCCAGGAGGGCCACAACGGCTGCAGGGGGATTTCCTGGGATCCCCGGTGAGTCCCCCACTGCAATCGCCAGCAAGCGGGTTAGTAAATAGGATGGCGGGGATGTGCTATGCCGCCCCGTGGTGTTTAGAGCCAGGTCCCCAAGGACAGCACTGCACGCCCACCTGCTGTCCTTAAGAGAAAACTTTGTTTTTTGAGCATATAGTGATTTGTATTTTTGCACTTTATTATTGTAATTTATATAGCGCCAACAGATTCTGTAGCGTTCTACAATATTATGAGGGGGATTTAACTTTAAATAGGCCAATTACAGGAATGATAGGTTGAAGAGGACCCTGCTCATACAAGCTTACAGTTTATACACTTCTGTTAATTATATTTGGTTGAAACCTAAACATGCCACAAGTCCTTGAACGGTTACATGGGACGGATGCCGAGGTAATGGCTCCATCATCAGTCTAAGGAAGGTGTGCTTCGTTCAGTGCTGGCCTTTCTCCAAAGGGTGAGGATATGGAAAGAATCAAAGTGCCAACACCTGCGAAGGAAGAGCTTATCATGATCATTTGTGGTAAGGCTATATTTTTGGAACCTCCAAAAACTGGTAAGAGGGGCTTTTCTACATATCCCAAAAGCTTTTAAATGTTCTTGCTAAAAGGTCTGGAACCTTTGAGAAGTTGCAAGGTGAAAAAAAGTCATGAGTATGCGGGACTTACCCGTACAATACTCTCATCACCTAGTATCTAGTTCAACAAAATGGTTAACTGCAAGCGGTTTAAAACGCATTGAAGAAGTTGCTCTGCCTAGAGGCAGAATGTTCCATAGGGTAAATAAACCTTTACGTTTTGTTAACCCCTTAAGGACCAAACTTCTGGAATAAAAGGGAATCATGACATGTCACACATGTCATGTGTCCTTAAGGGGTTAAAGTTGACAGGGTTATGCAGGGGGGTGATGTGGGATTATTTAAAAATCCTTATTGTATGTGTATTCAATTATTGCACTAACTCCATTTTAACTGTATACTGTGACAATCCTCCATTTTGTCCTCCTAACCTGACTTCTTCAATCCTCCATTTTGTCCTCATAACCTAACTCGTTCATTTTAAAACTACCTTACATGACAGAATTTCCCAGCACATCTAATACAATAGACAAAGACTGTATTTTCTATAAAGACATGATTAACACAGGAATTGCTGACTTTTCCTTAGATTTGCAACATAGTATAATTTGAAGGCCATGAGAACACAGTAGTAATGAAATGTTCTATTCATAAGAGACCTTGCACCTGGCCACGAGGCCTGAGATCACCGACCGTGTAAAATGACGCTCAAGACCCCTTGTCCCCCACCCGTGTCCAGAACAATCCCACCTCTTGGTGGGTGGACACGGGACTAACCACTTAGTTTTTGAGCCAATTAATAATATTGATAGGTGGACACTAATCCCGACACTTAACAATTAATCCAATTAATGATGTTTATTTGCTGATATTCTAATAATCAATGATGACGTAAAATGTCTCTTAAAAGGACCTGCGCGTCCGCTTTTTAATCACTTGCCAATAAATTTTCTCGAAGTTATTTTAACCTGAACCTTGTGTGTCAGACTTAATTACTTCAGCGTATATACGCAATTTAATTTTATTGATTTGGACAGGAACAGATAGACATTTAAACATTTTGGTTTACTGCTAAAAAGTACCATAACAGGGGCATTGCTTAGTTTGGGCTTTATTAATACGATATCCACTCAATAGCCAAGACTGGACGCAGAGTCCAAATGACAAGTTACAGCTTAAAATCTTAAACTGTTAATTGTGGCAGCGTGATCCCAGCTACATTTCCATGAGTGTAGTTGGCATATTAAGTTAATCTTGTTGGTCTAAAATAAAAAAAATAAACTATTATAAAGTGGTGATTTACATGTCAAACGAGTAAAATAAAAAAAATAAATGATATAGCCTAGATTAATCAAACGCAGACTTACACATGGTTTGTGAATAGCTAATGATTGCTAGTTCTGCCCAAATAATTGCTCAATGTTAATTTTATTAAAAGAAGAAGAAAAAAAAGTTAAAAGAAACATTTAAAAAATAAAGCTCTGAAAGTTCACAACAACAACAACAACAACAACAACAACAAAAAAACCACCATAAATATAAATCTGGAAAAAGTATCCCGGCTTTTGTTTGGGGTACTTGGACCGTAATGTAATTCTTTAGTAAATAACCAGGTCACTGGGCATGGATACTTTCCCCTCTGTAAATCAGATATTTAACTTAAAGTTACCCTGTTATTTTAGTACATAACAGCAGAACTAATACCCACAAGTAAAATACAGTTAAATAAAGCTTGAATGATAAAAAGTCATAGAAAATGGTCTAGGAATGTGGCAGAAACTGAATTCAGTGTAAATCAAGGGTTAGTCTGGAACAGCTGAGGGTTTCTCCAAGTCCGTTTTCCATACAGCTATTCTAGTCGACAACTGAAGTGTACTTTGAATTCCAAAAAATTCATTAGGTTGTGAATAACTCAGTGAAGTTTTGAGTGAAAGAAGTGTCTGCTAAACAAAATAAACCAGTGTTCAAGTAAAAGGGATTGCCAGGAGCACTTAAGATTTGTGTTAAAATATAAACTTTAAATAAGGGTGTCAAACGTGAAAAGTCATTGAGTGCTGTGTCCACACAAAAACAAACCAAAAAAACACGACTTTGTGAAATGAGGTGACAAATACCAAAACCTTTCAATGTGGGGTGATGGCTGTTCTAGGCACGATTAGTTCCTAGAAAAATATTGAAAAGTGATTTAAAAAAAATAAAAATAAAATAAAAGTTGAGTCTGTTGCCACAAGGTCCACCGCAAAATGAGGGGATTACATTTTTTTGTTTAGAAAACATTTCTGAACAGTTTGCTCATTTTTGCTCTTTATTAAAGTCACAGAAGGCCCGAGGTTATTCCAGCCACAGAGGTCTTGGAGGCCATTCCAGCGCCTCATTCCAGCCACAGATAATTTCATTGGGCAGTACCTCAGGGTGTGCGCGTTGTCCCCATTAGCACCACAGAGAGGACAGGTATAGCACCTCAGGATAGGGCATAGGATCCTTCCATCTGTCCCTTTCAGGCGATGGTTGCTATAAATCTCTGCTGCCTCACGGTTGTTTCTGCAGAAGCCACAACCTTGCATCTCAGTCATAACCGGCTTCTTTGGAGGAAACTCAACCAATGGCCGGTAAAGGTGGCTTTCTCCTCTTACTCCGGAGTGCTGTAGTCCACGGATCAGAGCAGAAAGCCCCAAATAGTCATTCCACGCATTAAAGTCCTGTTTGTATTTCAAGCCCTCTGAACAGGACAATATTTCAAGGGGCGAACATATGGTTTCCATACTTGAATCAGACAGGTACTACTCCAAATGTTCCACACGCACAGCTAGAAACACCCTCAGTTTGAGCACAGGTGGAGCAATTAGTAACTCAGTAAAGCTGTGACATTAATCAGACATGGCTTGGTGATGGATCTATAGGCCTGGACTTCACAAAACCAGGCTAGCAAAGATAAGGAAAGTGTACAGGGGGGTGTGAACCCTAGCCCTGAGGTTAAACTCCATGCCATGATTTCAGGATTTGCCCAATTAATGTGCAATTAGCAAGTCTAACCACCAAGCAACCTCCTCTGATCCTCCAAGCTCATGATGTCTGACTATTGGTTGACTCCCTAACTAAAGGTGTTGACTTAAAACTCCTCAAACCAGATACAAACTTCCTGTTAGAACAGCCAGATCCATAATGGATTCCTGGACACATTTTAGGGCTATGTGCCTGTGGGCAGGACATGAAAAGTGTGGGCTGCAGGAGTGAAGGCAAGGCCTTTGAGATCCCTTCTTAGTACTGTAAACCATGTGTTCTTTATGTGCATTATTCTGGTAGTATATGGTCAGCTGCTAAGCATTTTAACCCCTTAAGGACCAAACTTCTGGAATAAAAGGGAATCATGACATGTCACACATGTCATGGGTCCTTAAGGGGTTAAAGGACTACTATAGGTACCCAGACTACTTCAGCTCAATGAAGTGGTCTGGGTGCCAGTTCCCCCAGGTTTTAACCCTTCAGGTGTAAACATAGCAGTTTCAGAGAAACAGCTATGTTTACACTGCAGGATTTATCCACCACTAGTGGCTGTCTCCCTGACAGCCGCTAGAGGCCACTTCCGTGATTTACCCTGAGTAAATCGCACTTACTTGATGCTGGACGTCCTCATGGAGTCCAGCGTCAAACAAGATCCCCATCGGAAAGCATTGAGTAATGCCTTCCTATGGGCGGGCTTGAATGCGTATTCAGCTTCATTCTGAAGCTGACGTCGATGGAGAACAGGTCACCAGTGCCGAGGAAGCACGGCGCTGGATTAAGGTAAGCAAGTAAATGGTTAATTAACGGGGCCCGCTCTATAGCGTATATTTGTATTCCTAACGCTATAGTGTTCCTTTAAAGACTACTTAATAAAATGTGAATTGTCAAGAATGGCAAAATTCTAGACAAATAACAAAAACACTAAAAAATAAAAATCAGTTGTTTGAAGAAGCCTTACAATTTGGCTGTTTAAAGTTGAAAATTATGAATTGTAGTCATTCCAACCACTTAAAACCAGTGGTTCCCAAACTTTTTAGGTTTAAGGCACCCTTAATATTTCAACATTTTTCCAAGGTGCCCCAAGTCAAAACAAATCTCTAGGTTGTATATATGTGCAGTGCTACGGCAAATACTGAGCCCCTGTTCTGCAGAAATGTTTCCTGGTCCGGGCGGATCCAGAACCTAATCTCGGGAGGGGCACTAGTAGATGAATTATAGAAGCAATCCAGGCACAATAAGCACTACAGCACTCTGTAGGGGTTATGGTGCCAGGAGTGATGTAGTGTCTGTTTAAAGGGACACTCCAGGCACCCAGACCACTTCTGCCCATTGTAGTGGTCTGGGTGCCAACTCCCACTACCCTTAACCCTGCAAGTGTGATTATTGTAGTTTTTATAAACTGCAATATATACCTTGAAGGGTTAAGTCCTCCTCTAGTGGCTGTCTACTAGACAGCCACTAGAGGGCACTTCCTGCTCTATAGCACAGGTTTTCTGTGCTAGAGCGTCGCTGGACATCCTTACGCTGTGTGAGGACCTCCAGTGTCGCTCAATTCCCCATAGGAAAGCATTGAAAGCATTTCCAATGCTTTCCTATGGAGAGGTCTAATGCGCCTGTGTGGCATTGCCACGCATGCGCATTAGGTCTCCCCAGTTGGTGGGCGGGATCAGCTGACTTGATGAAGGGGAGGGGCGACGAGGGACATCGTCGCTGCCTCTGATAAGTGACTGAAGGGGTTTTCACCTCTTCAGCAATTGGGGATTGGGAGGGAGAGGGGACCTGCAAAATGGATTGTTGTCCTGGCACCGGAGAGTCCCTTTAAGAACAGTTTGACAACTTATCTGGCGTCTGCCAGTATAGGGGCTGTAATACGGGATGGAGGGGGGTCCCCATGTCTCCCCCCCCCATGGCTCCTGGCTCCCCCCCCCCGCCATGGTCTCCTGGCTCCCCCCCCCCCCCGCGGTCTCCTGGCTCCCCCCCCCCCCGCCATGGTCTCCTGGCTCCCCCCCCCCCCCCCCCGCCATGGTCTCCTGGCTCCCCCCCCCCCCCCCGCCATGGTCTCCTGGCTCCCTCCCCCCCGCCATGGTCTCCTGGCTCCCTCCCCCCCGCCATGGTCTCCTGGCTCCCTCCCCCCCGCCATGGTCTCCTGGCTCCCCCCCCCCGCCATGGTCTCCTGGCTCCCACCCCCCGCCATGGTCTCCTGGCTCCTTCCCCCCCCCCGCCATGGTCTCCTGGCTCCTTCCCCCCCCCCATGTCTCCTGGCTCCCTCCCCCCGCCACCATGTCTCCTGTCTCCCTCCCCTCCCCCCCCTAATGTCTCCTGGCTCCCTCCCCTCCCCCCCTAATGTCTCCTGGCTCCCTCCCCCCGCCACCATGTCTCCCTCCCCTCCTAATGTTTCCTGGCTCCCTCCCCCCGCCATGGTCTCCTGGCTCCCTCCCCCCCACCATGGTCTCCTGGCTCCCTCCCCCCGCCCCCCATAATGTCTCCTGGCTCCCTCCCCCCCCCCCTAATGTCTCCTGGCTCCCTCCCCCCCCCCCTAATGTCTCCTGGCTCCCTCCCCCCCCTAATGTCTCCTGGCTCCCTCCCCCCCCCTAATGTCTCCTGGCTCCCTCCCCCCCCCCCCTAATGTCTCCTGGCTCCCTCCCCCCCCCCCTAATGTCTCCTGGCTCCCTCCCCCCCCCCCTAATGTCTCCTGGCTCCCTCCCCCCCCCCCTAATGTCTCCTGGCTCCCTCCCCCCCCCTAATGTCTCCTGGCTCCCCCCCCCTCTAATGTCTCCTGGCTCCCCCCCGCCATGGTCTCATGGCTCCCTCCCCTCCCCCCCTAATGTTTCCTGGCTCCCTCCCCCCCCACCCATAATGTCCCCCGGTTGCTGTGCCGGTTATATTACACTCTGGGTATTATAGGGGCCGTTAACGGACTGGGCAGCTCTAGCTCACTGAGCACGTGGCCCCAAAGCAATATCCGGACTCCCAGTCCCGGCATGCCCTGCGCCCCCGGCTGTTTCCGGACTCCCAGTCCCGGCATGCTCTGCGCCCCCGGCTGTTTCCGGACTCCCAGTCCCGGCATGCTCTGCGCCCCCGGCTGTTTCCGGACTCCCAGTCCCGGCATGCTCTGCGCCCCCGGCTGTTTCCGGACTCCCAGTCCCGGCATGCTCTGCGCCCCGGATGTTCCCCCGGCTGTTTCCGGAGCGCGGCCTGTCAGCTGTCAGCCGGTCGGTGCTCGGGATGGACGGCCCCCGGGTGGCTGGGGCCCCGGAGCCGTGAGAAGGGCCACACCGCGCATGGAGGGGGAGAACATGGAGGCCGAGGATCCCAACCACAACAGCTGGGAGCCGCCCGCCCCCCCGGAGCCCGGGTACCCCCCCCGGAAACGGAGCGACCCCCCGGGGAGAGCCCTCCTGGGGATCAGCAGCAACACCTCCAAATTCCGTGAGTCCCCCCCCCCCCACCTCCAAATTCCGTGAGTCCCCCCCCACCTCCCAGTTCCGCCAGTCCCCCCCCACCTCCAAATTCCGTGAGTCCCCCCCCCCCACCTCCCAGTTCCGCCAGTCCCCCCCCACCTCCAAATTCCGTGAGTCCCCCCCCCCCCACCTCCCAGTTCCGCCAGTCCCCCCCCACCTCCAAATTCCGTGAGTCCCCCCCCCCACCTCCCAGTTCCGCCAGTCCCCCCCCCACCTCCAAATTCCGTGAGTCCCCCCCCCCACCTCCCAGTTCCGCCAGTCCCCCCCCACCTCCCAGTTCCGCCAGTCCCCCCCCCACCTCCCAGTTCCGCCAGTCCCCCCCACCTCCCAGTTCCGCCAGTCCCCCCCACCTCCCAGTTCCGCCAGTCCCCCCCCACCTCCCAGTTCCGCCAGTCTCCCCCCACCTCCCAGTTCCGCCAGTCCCCCCCCACCTCCCAGTTCCACCAGTCTCCCCCCCACCTCCCAGTTCCGCCAGTCCCCCCCCACCTCCCAGTTCCGCCAGTCCCCCCCCCACCTCCCAGTTCCGCCAGTCCCCCCCCCACCTCCCAGTTCCGCCAGTCCCCCCCCCACCTCCCAGTTCCGCCAGTCCCCCCCCCACCTCCCAGTTCCGCCAGTCCCCCCCCACCTCCCAGTTCCGCCAGTCCCCCCCCACCTCCCAGTTCCGCCAGTCCCCCCCCACCTCCCAGTTCCGCCAGTCCCCCCCCCACCTCCCAGTTCCGCCAGTCCCCCCCCCACCTCCCAGTTCCGCCAGTCCCCCCCCACCTCCCAGTTCCGCCAGTCTCCCCCCCACCTCCCAGTTCCGCCAGTCCCACCTCCCAGTTCCGCCAGTCCCCCCCCCACCTCCCAGTTCCGCCAGTCCCCCCCCCACCTCCCAGTTCCGCCAGTCCCCCCCCACCTCCCAGTTCCGCCAGTCTCCCCCCCACCTCCCAGTTCCGCCAGTCCCCCCCCACCTCCCAGTTCCGCCAGTCTCCCCCCACCTCCCAGTTCCGCCAGTCTCCCCCCACCTCCCAGTTCCGCCAGTCTCCCCCCCACCTCCCAGTTCCGCCAGTCCCCCCCCCACCTCCCAGTTCCGCCAGTCCCCCCCCCACCTCCCAGTTCCGCCAGTCCCCCCCCCACCTCCCAGTTCCGCCAGTCCCCCCCCACCTCCCAGTTCCGCCAGTCCCCCCCACCTCCCAGTTCCGCCAGTCCCCCCCCCACCTCCCAGTTCCGCCAGTCCCCCCCCACCTCCCAGTTCCGCCAGTCCCCCCCACCTCCCAGTTCCGCCAGTCCCCCCCCACCTCCCAGTTCCGCCAGTCCCCCCCCACCTCCCAGTTCCGCCAGTCCCCCCCCACCTCCCAGTTCCGCCAGTCCCCCCCCACCTCCCAGTTCCGCCAGTCTCCCCCCCACCTCCCAGTTCCGCCAGTCTCCCCCCCACCTCCCAGTTCCGCCAGTCCCCCCCCCACCTCCCAGTTCCGCCAGTCCCCCCCCACCTCCCAGTTCCGCCAGTCCCCCCCCACCTCCCAGTTCCGCCAGTCCCCCCCCACCTCCCAGTTCCGCCAGTCCCCCCCCCACCTCCCAGTTCCGCCAGTCCCCCCCCCACCTCCCAGTTCCGCCAGTCCCCCCCCCACCTCCCAGTTCCGCCAGTCCCCCCCCACCTCCCAGTTCCGCCAGTCCCCCCCCACCTCCCAGTTCCGCCAGTCCCCCCCCACCTCCCAGTTCCGCCAGTCCCACCTCCCAGTTCCGCCAGTCCCCCCCCACCTCCCAGTTCCGCCAGTCCCCCCCCACCTCCCAGTTCCGCCAGTCCCCCCCCACCTCCCAGTTCCGCCAGTCCCCCCCCCACCTCCCAGTTCCGCCAGTCCCCCCCCACCTCCCAGTTCCGCCAGTCCCCCCCCACCTCCCAGTTCCGCCAGTCCCCCCCCACCTCCCAGTTCCGCCAGTCCCCCCCCACCTCCCAGTTCCGCCAGTCCCCCCCCACCTCCCAGTTCCGCCAGTCCCCCCACCTCCCAGTTCCGCCAGTCCCACCTCCCAGTTCCGCCAGTCCCACCTCCCAGTTCCGCCAGTCCCCCCCCACCTCCCAGTTCCGCCAGTCCCCCCCCACCTCCCAGTTCCGCCAGTCCCCCCCCACCTCCCAGTTCCGCCAGTCCCCCCCACCTCCCAGTTCCGCCAGTCCCACCTCCCAGTTCCGCCAGTCCCACCTCCCAGTTCCGCCAGTCCCACCTCCCAGTTCCGCCAGTCCCACCTCCCAGTTCCGCCAGTCCCACCTCCCAGTCCCACCTCCCAGTTCCGCCAGTCCCACCTCCCAGTTCCGCCAGTCCCACCTCCCAGTTCCGCCAGTCCCACCTCCCAGTTCCGCCAGTCCCCCCCCACCTCCCAGTTCCGCCAGTCCCCCCCACCTCCCAGTTCCGCCAGTCCCCCCCACCTCCCAGTTCCGCCAGTCCCCCCCACCTCCCAGTTCCGCCAGTCTCCCCCCCCACCTCCCAGTTCCGCCAGTCTCCCCCCCCACCTCCCAGTTCCGCCAGTCTCCCCCCCACCTCCCAGTTCCGCCAGTCCCACCTCCCAGTTCCGCCAGTCCCCCCCACCTCCCAGTTCCGCCAGTCCCCCCCACCTCCCAGTTCCGCCAGTCCCCCCCCACCTCCCAGTTCCGCCAGTCTCCCCCCCACCTCCCAGTTCCGCCAGTCTCCCCCCCACCTCCCAGTTCCGCCAGTCCCACCTCCCAGTTCCGCCAGTCCCCCCCCCACCTCCCAGTTCCGCCAGTCCCCCCCCCACCTCCCAGTTCCGCCAGTCCCCCCCCACCTCCCAGTTCCGCCAGTCCCCCCGCACCTCCCAGTTCCGCCAGTCCCCCCCCACCTCCCAGTTCCGCCAGTCCCCCCCCACCTCCCAGTTCCGCCAGTCTCCCCCCCCACCTCCCAGTTCCGCCAGTCTCCCCCCCCACCTCCCAGTTCCGCCAGTCTCCCCCCCACCTCCCAGTTCCGCCAGTCTCCCCCCCCACCTCCCAGTTCCGCCAGTCTCCCCCCCCACCTCCCAGTTCCGCCAGTCTCCCCCCCCACCTCCCAGTTCCGCCAGTCTCCCCCCCCACCTCCCAGTTCCGCCAGTCTCCCCCCCCACCTCCCAGTTCCGCCAGTCTCCCCCCCCACCTCCCAGTTCCGCCAGTCCCCCCCCACCTCCCAGTTCCGCCAGTCCCCCCCCACCTCCCAGTTCCGCCAGTCCCCCCCACCTCCCAGTTCCGCCAGTCTCCCCCCCCACCTCCCAGTTCCGCCAGTCTCCCCCCCACCTCCCAGTTCCGCCAGTCTCCCCCCCCACCTCCCAGTTCCGCCAGTCTCCCCCCCCACCTCCCAGTTCCGCCAGTCTCCCCCCCCACCTCCCAGTTCCGCCAGTCTCCCCCCCCACCTCCCAGTTCCGCCAGTCTCCCCCCCCACCTCCCAGTTCCGCCAGTCTCCCCCCCCACCTCCCAGTTCCGCCAGTCCCCCCCCCACCTCCCAGTTCCGCCAGTCCCCCCCACCTCCCAGTTCCGCCAGTCCCCCCCCACCTCCCAGTTCCGCCAGTCTCCCCCCACCTCCCAGTTCCGCCAGTCCCCCCCACCTCCCAGTTCCGCCAGTCTCCCCCCCACCTCCCAGTTCCGCCAGTCCCCCCCCACCTCCCAGTTCCGCCAGTCCCCCCCCCACCTCCCAGTTCCGCCAGTCCCCCCCCCACCTCCCAGTTCCGCCAGTCCCCCCCCCACCTCCCAGTTCCGCCAGTCCCCCCCCCACCTCCCAGTTCCGCCAGTCCCCCCCCCACCTCCCAGTTCCGCCAGTCCCCCCCCACCTCCCAGTTCCGCCAGTCCCCCCCACCTCCCAGTTCCGCCAGTCCCCCCCCACCTCCCAGTTCCGCCAGTCCCCCCCCACGTCCCAGTTCCGCCAGTCCCCCCCCACCTCCCAGTTCCGCCAGTCCCCCCCCACCTCCCAGTTCCGCCAGTCCCCCTCCCAGTTCCGCCAGTCCCCCCCCACCTCCCAGTTCCGCCAGTCTCCCCCCCACCTCCCAGTTCCGCCAGTCTCCCCCCCACCTCCCAGTTCCGCCAGTCTCCCCCCCACCTCCCAGTTCCGCCAGTCTCCCCCCCACCTCCCAGTTCCGCCAGTCTCCCCCCCACCTCCCAGTTCCGCCAGTCTCCCCCCCACCTCCCAGTTCCGCCAGTCTCCCCCCCACCTCCCAGTTCCGCCAGTCCCCCCACCTCCCAGTTCCGCCAGTCCCCCCACCTCCCAGTTCCGCCAGTCCCCCCACCTCCCAGTTCCGCCAGTCCCCCCACCTCCCAGTTCCGCCAGTCCCCCCACCTCCCAGTTCCGCCAGTCCCCCCACCTCCCAGTTCCGCCAGTCCCCCCACCTCCCAGTTCCGCCAGTCCCCCCACCTCCCAGTTCCGCCAGTCCCCCCACCTCCCAGTTCCGCCAGTCCCCCCACCTCCCAGTTCCGCCAGTCCCCCCACCTCCCAGTTCCGCCAGTCCCACCTCCCAGTTCCGCCAGTCCCACCTCCCAGTTCCGCCAGTCCCACCTCCCAGTTCCGCCAGTCCCCCCCCACCTCCCAGTTCCGCCAGTCCCCCCCCACCTCCCAGTTCCGCCAGTCCCCCCCCACCTCCCAGTTCCGCCAGTCCCCCCCCACCTCCCAGTTCCGCCAGTCCCCCCCCACCTCCCAGTTCCGCCAGTCCCCCCCACCTCCCAGTTCCGCCAGTCCCCCCACCTCCCAGTTCCGCCAGTCCCCCCACCTCCCAGTTCCGCCAGTCCCCCCACCTCCCAGTTCCGCCAGTCCCCCCACCTCCCAGTTCCGCCAGTCCCACCTCCCAGTTCCGCCAGTCCCACCTCCCAGTTCCGCCAGTCCCCCCCCACCTCCCAGTTCCGCCAGTCCCCCCCACCTCCCAGTTCCGCCAGTCCCCCCCACCTCCCAGTTCCGCCAGTCCCCCCCCACCTCCCAGTTCCGCCAGTCCCCCCCCACCTCCCAGTTCCGCCAGTCCCCCCCCACCTCCCAGTTCCGCCAGTCCCCCCCCACCTCCCAGTTCCGCCAGTCTCCCCCCCACCTCCCAGTTCCGCCAGTCCCCCCCCACCTCCCAGTTCCGCCAGTCCCCCCCCACCTCCCAGTTCCGCCAGTCCCCCCCCACCTCCCAGTTCCGCCAGTCCCCCCCCACCTCCCAGTTCCGCCAGTCTCCCCCCCACCTCCCAGTTCCGCCAGTCCCCCCCACCTCCCAGTTCCGCCAGTCCCACCTCCCAGTTCCGCCAGTCCCCCCCCCACCTCCCAGTTCCGCCAGTCCCCCCCCACCTCCCAGTTCCGCCAGTCCCCCCCCACCTCCCAGTTCCGCCAGTCCCCCCCACCTCCCAGTTCCGCCAGTCCCCCCCCACCTCCCAGTTCCGCCAGTCTCCCCCCCCACCTCCCAGTTCCGCCAGTCTCCCCCCCCACCTCCCAGTTCCGCCAGTCTCCCCCCCACCTCCCAGTTCCGCCAGTCTCCCCCCCCACCTCCCAGTTCCGCCAGTCTCCCCTCCCACCTCCCAGTTCCGCCAGTCCCCCCCCCACCTCCCAGTTCCGCCAGTCCCCCCCCACCTCCCAGTTCCGCCAGTCCCCCCCACCTCCCAGTTCCGCCAGTCCCCCCCCACCTCCCAGTTCCGCCAGTCCCCCCCCACCTCCCAGTTCCGCCAGTCCCCCCCCACCTCCCAGTTCCGCCAGTCTCCCCCCACCTCCCAGTTCCGCCAGTCCCCCCCACCTCCCAGTTCCGCCAGTCCCCCCCCACCTCCCAGTTCCGCCAGTCCCCCCCACCTCCCAGTTCCGCCAGTCCCACCTCCCAGTTCCGCCAGTCCCACCTCCCAGTTCCGCCAGTCCCACCTCCCAGTTCCGCCAGTCCCACCTCCCAGTTCCGCCAGTCCCACCTCCCAGTTCCGCCAGTCCCACCTCCCAGTTCCGCCAGTCCCACCTCCCAGTTCCGCCAGTCCCACCTCCCAGTTCCGCCAGTCCCACCTCCCAGTTCCGCCAGTCCCACCTCCCAGTTCCGCCAGTCCCACCTCCCAGTTCCGCCAGTCCCACCTCCCAGTTCCACCAGTCCCACCTCCCAGTTCCGCCAGTCCCACCTCCCAGTTCCGCCAGTCCCACCTCCCAGTTCCGCCAGTCCCCCCCCACCTCCCAGTTCCGCCAGTCCCCCCCACCTCCCAGTTCCGCCAGTCCCCCCCCCCACCTCCCAGTTCCGCCAGTCTCCCCCCCCACCTCCCAGTTCCGCCAGTCTCCCCCCCCACCTCCCAGTTCCGCCAGTCTCCCCCCCACCTCCCAGTTCCGCCAGTCTCCCCCCCCACCTCCCAGTTCTGCCAGTCCCACTTCCCAGTTCCGCCAGTCCCCCCCCACCTCCCAGTTCCGCCAGTCCCCCCCCCACCTCCCAGTTCCGCCAGTCCCCCCCACCTCCCAGTTCCGCCAGTCTCCCCCCCCCACCTCCCAGTTCCGCCAGTCTCCCCCCCCACCTCCCAGTTCCGCCAGTCTCCCCCCCACCTCCCAGTTCCGCCAGTCCCCCCCACCTCCCAGTTCCGCCAGTCCCCCCCCACCTCCCAGTTCCGCCAGTCCCCCCCCACCTCCCAGTTCCGCCAGTCCCCCCCCCCACCTCCCAGTTCCGCCAGTCCCCCCCCCACCTCCCAGTTCCGCCAGTCCCCCCCCCCACCTCCCAGTTCCGCCAGTCCCCCCCCCCACCTCCCAGTTCCGCCAGTCCCCCCCCCCACCTCCCAGTTCCGCCAGTCCCCCCCCCCACCTCCCAGTTCCGCCAGTCCCCCCCCCACCTCCCAGTTCCGCCAGTCCCCCCCCACCTCCCAGTTACGCCAGTCCCCCCCCCACCTCCCAGTTCCGCCAGTCCCCCCCCACCTCCCAGTTCCGCCAGTCTCCCCCCACCTCCCAGTTCCGCCAGTCCCCCCCCACCTCCCAGTTCCGCCAGTCTCCCCCCCACCTCCCAGTTCCGCCAGTCTCCCCCCCACCTCCCAGTTCCGCCAGTCTCCCCCCCACCTCCCAGTTCCGCCAGTCCCCCCCCCACCTCCCAGTTCCGCCAGTCCCCCCCACCTCCCAGTTCCGCCAGTCCCCCCCCACCTCCCAGTTCCGCCAGTCCCCCCCCACCTCCCAGTTCCGCCAGTCCCCCCCCACCTCCCAGTTCCGCCAGTCCCCCCCCACCTCCCAGTTCCGCCAGTCCCCCCCCACCTCCCAGTTCCGCCAGTCCCCCCCCCCACCTCCCAGTTCCGCCAGTCCCCCCCCACCTCCCAGTTCCGCCAGTCCCCCCCCCACCTCCCAGTTCCGCCAGTCCCCCCCCCACCTCCCAGTTCCGCCAGTCCCCCCCCCACCTCCCAGTTCCGCCAGTCCCCCCCCACCTCCCAGTTCCGCCAGTCCCCCCCCACCTCCCAGTTCCGCCAGTCTCCCCCCCACCTCCCAGTTCCGCCAGTCTCCCCCCCACCTCCCAGTTCCGCCAGTCTCCCCCCCACCTCCCAGTTCCGCCAGTCTCCCCCCCACCTCCCAGTTCCGCCAGTCTCCCCCCCACCTCCCAGTTCCGCCAGTCTCCCCCCCACCTCCCAGTTCCGCCAGTCTCCCCCCCACCTCCCAGTTCCGCCAGTCCCCCCCACCTCCCAGTTCCGCCAGTCCCACCTCCCAGTTCCGCCAGTCCCACCTCCCAGTTCCGCCAGTCCCACCTCCCAGTTCCGCCAGTCCCACCTCCCAGTTCCGCCAGTCCCACCTCCCAGTTCCGCCAGTCCCCCCCCACCTCCCAGTTCCGCCAGTCCCCCCCCACCTCCCAGTTCCGCCAGTCCCCCCCCCACCTCCCAGTTCCGCCAGTCCCCCCCCCACCTCCCAGTTCCGCCAGTCCCCCCCCCACCTCCCAGTTCCGCCAGTCCCCCCCCACCTCCCAGTTCCGCCAGTCCCCCCCCACCTCCCAGTTCCGCCAGTCCCCCCCACCTCCCAGTTCCGCCAGTCCCCCCCCCACCTCCCAGTTCCGCCAGTCCCCCCCCCACCTCCCAGTTCCGCCAGTCCCCCCCCCACCTCCCAGTTCCGCCAGTCCCCCCCCCACCTCCCAGTTCCGCCAGTCCCCCCCCCACCTCCCAGTTCCGCCAGTCCCACCTCCCAGTTCCCAGTTCCGCCAGTCCCCCCCCACCTCCCAGTTCCGCCAGTCCCCCCCACCTCCCAGTTCCGCCAGTCCCCCCCACCTCACAGTTCAGCCAGTCCCCCCCCCACCTCCCAGTTCCGCCAGTCCCCCCCCCCCACCTCCCAGTTCCGCCAGTCCCCCCCCCACCTCCCAGTTCCGCCAGTCCCACCTCCCAGTTCCGCCAGTCCCACCTCCCAGTTCCGCCAGTCCCACCTCCCAGTTCCGCCAGTCCCACCTCCCAGTTCCGCCAGTCCCACCTCCCAGTTCCGCCAGTCCCCCCCCCACCTCCCAGTTCCGCCAGTCCCCCCCCCACCTCCCAGTTCCGCCAGTCCCCCCCCCCACCTCCCAGTTCCGCCAGTCCCCCCCCCCACCTCCCAGTTCCGCCAGTCCCCCCCCCCACCTCCCAGTTCCGCCAGTCCCCCCCCCCCACCTCCCAGTTCCGCCAGTCCCCCCCCCCCACCTCCCAGTTCCGCCAGTCCCCCCCCCACCTCCCAGTTCCGCCAGTCCCCCCCCCCACCTCCCAGTTCCGCCAGTCCCCCCCCCCCCCACCTCCCAGTTCCGCCAGTCCCCCCCCCCCACCTCCCAGTTCCGCCAGTCCCCCCCCCCACCTCCCAGTTCCGCCAGTCCCCCCCCTCCACCTCCAAATTCCGCGATTTTAATGTAAATAATCTATTTTTCTGCCTTTCAGTAATGAACGTTATCACGGTCGATGATTACCGGAGCACATACTGGCCCAAGCTGGAAAGTGCCATCGATCAGCTGTTAACACAGAGTCCCGGGGAATACATCCCAATATCGTATGAGCAGATCTACAGGTAATCCACACCTTCAGCATGTACTGTGCTCTTATAGAATACCTTAATACTATCGTATGAGCAGATCTAAAGGTAATCCACACCTTCAGCATGTACTGTGCTCTTATAGAATACCTTAATACTATCGTATGAGCAGATCTACAGGTAATCCACGCCTTCAGCATGTACTATGCTCTTATAGAATACCTTAATACTATCGTATGAGCAGATCTACAGGTAATCCACGCCTTCAGCATGTACTGTGCTCTTATAGAATACCTTAATACTATCGTATGAGCAGATCTACAGGTAATCCACGCCTTCAGCATGTACTGTGCTCTTATAGAATACCTTAATACTATCGTATGAGCAGATCTAAAGGTAATCCACACCTTCAGCATGTACTGTGCTCTTATAGAATACCTTAATACTATCGTATGAGCAGATCTACAGGTAATCCACGCCTTCAGCATGTACTGTGCTCTTATAGAATACCTTAATACTATCGTATGAGCAGATCTACAGGTAATCCACGCCTTCAGCATGTACTGTGCTCTTATAGAATACCTTAATACTATCGTATGAGCAGATCTACAGGTAATCCACGCCTTCAGCATGTACTGTGCTCTTATAGAATACCTTAATACTATCGTATGAGCAGATCTAAAGGTAATCCACACCTTCAGCATGTACTGTGCTCTTATAGAATACCTTAATACTATCGTATGAGCAGATCTACAGGTAATCCACGCCTTCAGCATGTACTGTGCTCTTATAGAATACCTTAATACTATCGTATGAGCAGATCTACAGGTAATCCACGCCTTCAGCATGTACTGTGCTCTTATAGAATACCTTAATACTATCGTATGAGCAGATCTACAGGTAATCCACGCCTTCAGCATGTACTGTGCTCTTATAGAATACCTTAATACTATCGTATGAGCAGATCTACAGGTAATCCACGCCTTCAGCATGTACTGTGCTCTTATAGAATTCCTTAATACTATCGTATGAGCAGATCTACAGGTAATCCACGCCTTCAGCATGTACTGTGCTCTTATAGAATTCCTTAATACTATCGTATGAGCAGATCTAAAGGTAATCCACGCCTTCAGCATGTACTGTGCTCTTATAGAATACCTTAATACTATCGTATGAGCAGATCTACAGGTAATCCACGCCTTCAGCATGTACTGTGCTCTTATAGAATACCTTAATACTATCGTATGAGCAGATCTACAGGTAATCCACGCCTTCAGCATGTACTGTGCTCTTATAGAATTCCTTAATACTATCGTATGAGCAGATCTACAGGTAATCCACGCCTTCAGCATGTACTGTGCTCTTATAGAATACCTTAATACTATCGTATGAGCAGATCTAAAGGTAATCCACACCTTCAGCATGTACTGTGCTCTTATAGAATACCTTAATACTATCGTATGAGCAGATCTACAGGTAATCCACGCCTTCAGCATGTACTGTGCTCTTATAGAATACCTTAATACTATCGTATGAGCAGATCTACAGGTAATCCACGCCTTCAGCATGTACTGTGCTCTTATAGAATACCTTAATACTATCGTATGAGCAGATCTAAAGGTAATCCACACCTTCAGCATGTACTGTGCTCTTATAGAATTCCTTAATACTATCGTATGAGCAGATCTACAGGTAATCCACGCCTTCAGCATGTACTGTGCTCTTATAGAATACCTTAATACTATCGTATGAGCAGATCTAAAGGTAATCCACGCCTTCAGCATGTACTGTGCTCTTATAGAATACCTTAATACTATCGTATGAGCAGATCTAAAGGTAATCCACACCTTCAGCATGTACTGTGCTCTTATAGAATTCCTTAATACTATCGTATGAGCAGATCTACAGGTAATCCACGCCTTCAGCATGTACTGTGCTCTATAGAATACCTTAATACTATCGTATGAGCAGATCTAAAGGTAATCCACGCCTTCAGCATGTACTGTGCTCTTATAGAATACCTTAATACTATCGTATGAGCAGATCTAAAGGTAATCCACACCTTCAGCATGTACCGTGCTCTTATAGAATTCCTTAATACTATCGTATGAGCAGATCTACAGGTAATCCACGCCTTCAGCATGTTCTGTGCTCTTATAGAATACCTTAATACTATCGTATGAGCAGATCTAAAGGTAATCCACGCCTTCAGCATGTACTGTGCTCTTATAGAATACCTTAATACTATCGTATGAGCAGATCTAAAGGTAATCCACACCTTCAGCATGTACCGTGCTCTTATAGAATTCCTTAATACTATCGTATGAGCAGATCTACACGTAATCCACGCCTTCAGCATGTTCTGTGCTCTTATAGAATACCTTAATACTATCGTATGAGCAGATCTACAGGTAATCCACGCCTTCAGCATGTACTATGCTCTTATAGAATACCTTAATACTATCGTATGAGCAGATCTACAGGTAATCCACGCCTTCAGCATGTACTGTGCTCTTATAGAATACCTTAATACTATCGTATGAGCAGATCTAAAGGTAATCCACGCCTTCAGCATGTACTGTGCTCTTATAGAATACCTTAATACTATCGTATGAGCAGATCTACAGGTAATCCACGCCTTCAGCATGTACTGTGCTCTTATAGAATACCTTAATACTATCGTATGAGCAGATCTACAGGTAATCCACGCCTTCAGCATGTACTATGCTCTTATAGAATACCTTAATACTATCGTATGAGCAGATCTACAGGTAATCCACGCCTTCAGCATGTACTGTGCTCTTATAGAATACCTTAATACTATCGTATGAGCAGATCTAAAGGTAATCCACACCTTCAGCATGTACCGTGCTCTTATAGAATTCCTTAATACTATCGTATGAGCAGATCTACACGTAATCCACGCCTTCAGCATGTTCTGTGCTCTTATAGAATTCCTTAATACTATCGTATGAGCAGATCTACAGGTAATCCACGCCTTCAGCATGTACTGTGCTCTTATAGAATACCTTAATACTATCGTATGAGCAGATCTAAAGGTAATCCACACCTTCAGCATGTACCGTGCTCTTATAGAATTCCTTAATACTATCGTATGAGCAGATCTACAGGTAATCCACGCCTTCAGCATGTACTGTGCTCTTATAGAATACCTTAATACTATCGTATGAGCAGATCTAAAGGTAATCCACACCTTCAGCATGTACTGTGCTCTTATAGAATACCTTAATACTATCGTATGAGCAGATCTACAGGTAATCCACGCCTTCAGCATGTACTGTGCTCTTATAGAATACCTTAATACTATCGTATGAGCAGATCTAAAGGTAATCCACGCCTTCAGCATGTACTGTGCTCTTATAGAATACCTTAATACTATCGTATGAGCAGATCTACACGTAATCCACGCCTTCAGCATGTACTGTGCTCTTATAGAATACCTTAATACTATCGTATGAGCAGATCTAAAGGTAATCCACGCGTTCAGCATGTACTGTGCTCTTATAGAATACCTTAATACTATCGTATGAGCAGATCTACAGGTAATCCACGCCTTCAGCATGTACTGTGCTCTTATAGAATACCTTAATACTATCGTATGAGCAGATCTACAGGTAATCCACGCCTTCAGCATGTACTGTGCTCTTATAGAATACCTTAATACTATCGTATGAGCAGATCTAAAGGTAATCCACACCTTCAGCATGTACTGTGCTCTTATAGAATACCTTAATACTATCGTATGAGCAGATCTACAGGTAATCCACGCCTTCAGCATGTACTGTGCTCTTATAGAATACCTTAATACTATCGTATGAGCAGATCTACAGGTAATCCACACCTTCAGCATGTACTGTGCTCTTATAGAATACCTTAATACTATCGTATGAGCAGATCTACAGGTAATCCACGCCTTCAGCATGTACTGTGCTCTTATAGAATACCTTAATACTATCGTATGAGCAGATCTGCAGGTAATCCACACCTTCAGCATGTACTGTGCTCTTATAGAATACCTTAATACTATCGTATGAGCAGATCTACAGGTAATCCACGCCTTCAGCATGTACTGTGCTCTTATAGAATACCTTAATACTATCGTATGAGCAGATCTAAAGGTAATCCACACCTTCAGCATGTACTGTGCTCTTATAGAATACCTTAATACTATCGTATGAGCAGATCTACAGGTAATCCACGCCTTCAGCATGTACTGTGCTCTTATAGAATACCTTAATACTATCGTATGAGCAGATCTACAGGTAATCCACACCTTCAGCATGTACTGTGCTCTTATAGAATACCTTAATACTATCGTATGAGCAGATCTACAGGTAATCCACGCCTTCAGCATGTACTGTGCTCTTATAGAATACCTTAATACTATCGTATGAGCAGATCTGCAGGTAATCCACACCTTCAGCATGTACTGTGCTCTTATAGAATACCTTAATACTATTATATGAGCTTGTCTGTGCTCTTATAGAATACCTTAATACTATTATATGAGCTTGTCTGTGCTCTTATAGAATACCTTAATTAATACCTTCCTGCTTTATTTCTCTTACGATGGGAGCTTTGATTTAGAGCGAAAACTCCCTACATTTTAACATTGTTTGTGAAACCGCTGCTACCATGTCTGTAGAATTGTAGTAGGGGGTATTTTTAGTTTTTTGCTTTTTTAATTGCGCTATTAACACAGATTGCAGAACAGTTTATATTTTCATATGATGCCACTGGAGCCGCTAATGGCACGGTGACCGAAAGTGTTTCCCTGAATTAGTGTGGTTACCATTGCACGTTTTCACGTGTTCTATGTGTGTGTAATAGATTAGTGCTGGGATTGTACAATCCCTGTATAGCACTCTCTTTTTTATTTATTTTTTCTTCCTGCAATGTGTTTTTATGTATTTTTTTTGCCTTTGGCATAAAAGTATAAATGATGTGTGCCGTTTTGCAGTATAGAAACTTACACCGCGGGACTGCGCTTCACTCCTAGAAACGCGTGTGTATATGCATGCAGTATATCTTCCTGTACAACCATATGTTATTCTTCCTCTGTGGCAGGCTCCTGTATATTATTTTGAGCTTTTCCTGAATATACTATCACTGTGGCCTGCACCAATGTTGGGTTTTAAAAGTTTTTTTTTTTTTGTGGGAAATTCTTTATTTATACTGTGCATAAGACAACAAAAGAGCTCACTATGCCACAACCACAAAAGTAAGCATGGAAATATCCGTGGAATCCCGAAACATGACATTGAAATAATAGCACCATTTGTTGGAGTAATAGTAAGCTATGAAGGCATATCTACACAATGTAAGGACACTAAGCCTATGTGTAGGTAGCTATAGACATGCGTGTAACATAACATGAAGGCCACTGGTTCCACTCTCGTAATCCCAACGCTGCACTATATCATAGAAAGTAATATAATACATTACTACGCAAAGTATAAAATCAAACAATTGATTTCACAATACTGTGATTATCTCTCGCTTTGTCTCTCAAGCTTTAAATCTTATTTGAGGAACAGGTCTTGTTTATGTGGCATTTTTCCAATTTTTTCATCCATACACATGAGTGACTACCAGCCCATCACTAAATAGCCACTTATCAAAAAACTTTTAAAGATGTAAAAATCAGTTTTGATCCAGGTGCATGATGGGAAAGTAAGAGTGTCCTAGTTTATTAAAGTAAAAGTTGGTGTTATAAAATCTTTTTAATCTGTGTGTTTTTATCTAATTGTATTGCAGTTGTGTATATAAATGTGTGTGCCAGCAGCACTCAGAACAGATGTACAGTGACCTGATGCGCAAGATCGCGTGCCACCTAGAGAGAGTGTCTCAGGATCTACAGGTAAGTTCTGTGAGGTTTTATTTCCACACAGTGTGGTATCTTCATGCTGGAGGTGCAGATAATTTTACTTCTAAATTTTCTTTAGCAGTGTCCTATGGGTCAGTGTTAACAGAATGTGTGCACCATGTACATTAAATAGCCCGCCAACCATTCCCTTCATATTTCAGTTAAGGAAGTATTTTCTTTCCACTGATCGTTATAGCTAAGACAGCTTTTTTTATTATTTTGCTTATTTACATTTTTTGTTTGTTTTGAATTATGAGGGTTCCGAGTGACCAATAGTCTTTATAGTCATCATGGTAGAAATGGGTTCTTCACTGCAAATTGCAGAGACCCGACAAGGGAATTGCAAATTTTAGCAAAGTTGTAAAACCTTTACAATTCAACTATATTTGCCCAAAATCTGCAATTCCGGTCAGTTCTCCACAGATCACAGTGTAATGAATAAGCGAGTAAATGCATCGTACATTGAAGAGCTGTCACTTCTCGGCTAATTACACCATTGAATACAACTCTGAAAATGACCTATTCTTTGTGTTACCTGAATTTTAAAGATTTGGCACATTACATCATAATCCAGGCACAGCTAGGGCACACAATGCAAATGAGGAGACATGGAAACATTTTCCTTCCTCCTCTGTCTGCGCTCTCTATGCCGACTACAATGTCCATTCTTTGGAGGAGGAAGTTGATATGAAGACAACAATTCATAGAATTTCTATATCATTATTTTCCATACCTCGTAAATAGATATTTGTTACTTGTAGCGAGAAGTAGACCACAACATTGAAATCGTGCTAGCTCCTCTTTAAATGTGCAGAACAGAGAAACAACATTCTCAAGCTTTACTTTCAGGGTTGTTTACGAAATTATGAATTGTCATAAACTCACTAGAGAATTAGAAATTCAAAGCTAAAATAGCTGAGCTGGGAGCAAAGCACAATATGCGGTCCCAATAATGAATGGTTTATTGAGTAGATCTGCCAATCCTTAGTCTGTCCGCAGAGGGCAGCAGTGAGTTACTCTTCCTTATACTAAATCCCCACAACGAAGGCTTTCACTGTGGTCAAGATATTCTGCTAGTTTGAGGTTCACATTAGAGCAGCCTAAAACAGGATCTGATTCACTGCTGGCTTTCACCTTTTGTTTGGGAAACGTATAACTGCTGACTGGGATCCCTTTAATCTAGCCTTTTATCGTGGTAAAGCCGTATTCTCGACTGTGCGTGCTGACTGATAGAAGGAACGTACTGATTTTGATTAGCGGGTGTGTATTACGCGCATGTTGCCAGTGTGTGAGGAGCAAGGTTTAGATTAGCGGGTGTGTATTGCTGGCGTGTTGCCAGTGGGTGAGGAGCGAGGTTTAGATTAGCCGGTGTGTATTGCTGGCGTGTTGCCAGTGGGTGAGAGGAGCGAGGTTTAGATTAGCCGGTGTGTATTGCTGGCATGTTGCCAGTGGGTGAGAGGAGCGAGGTTTAGATTAGCGGGTGTGTATTGCTGGCGTGTTGCCAGTGGGTGAGAGGAGCGAGGTTTAGATTAGCGGGTGTGTATTGCTGGCATGTTGCCAGTGGGTGAGAGGTGCGAGGTTTAGATTAGCGGGTGTGTATTGCTGGCATGTTGCCAGTGGGTGAGGAGCGAGGTTTAGATTAGCCGGTGTGTATTGCTGGCATGTTGCCAGTGGGTGAGAGGAGCGAGGTTTAGATTAGCCGGTGTGTATTGCTGGCGTGTTGCCAGTGGGTGAGAGGAGCGAGGTTTAGATTAGCGGGTGTGTATTGCTGGCATGTTGCCAGTGGGAGAGGTCTGTGACCGATTACACCAAATTCACTGTAGCGGAGTAGAGGTATGATCCAAGGTAGCTCCGCTGGTAGACAGGAACAGCAATCCAAGACAGGTATAAAACAGGTAGCGTAGTTACAATCCCTTCCCTCCAAGAACTAGACGACACATAGCTTGGAGGTCAACTGCCAGCTTTATTCACACATTAGCTTTTATGTCTTTTTCCCATGCAAGGGAGGTAACTTAAAATAACCAATCACATCGTAGTCACCTCCTCTCCCTCTCCTCCCCTTAGATTAACAGTTAAGCTCATTAGTGGGAACAGAGTTTCCCCCAGTTTCTGGATGTCCCCTAAATACAGGGGGTACGGTGACAAATGAGGGGTCCCCTGGTAGGTCTGCTCTGGGTGAGCAACATATTCAAAATTCACCCAGATCAGACCAGGGGTTCGGGAGTTAGACATTTAAAGATTTGACCGACTGCAGGGATTCAGTAGCCGAAATCAGCCCCATAGATTCTGGCCCTGTAGTCGGTCTACTTCACTGAACAGAAAGTACCGAACATTTCAGCCATCCGACTCTAATCTTTCGTTCGGATGAATCCCCTAGTCTGGGGAATTCAAACTACCGAACGGCGGGCCGTTCGGCAGTTTGAATCGTACGTTTTGGTGATCCTGGAGGTCTGAGCGGTGTCTGGTTAGTCGAGCGTCCGATTTTAGTTCCAGACGCTCGACGACCAAACACCGCTGTTCGGCAGTTAAGATGCCCGCCGCCACGTGGAGATTAGGCGAACGGCGGCCACCCACGAACTCGATTACGGTACTTGCAACATTGTTTCTTTCCATTAATGGGAGGCACACGACCACAGCAGGGTGGTCTTGCATTCGGTACTTTCAATCGGTTCCCGAACCGGCTACGTATATCTGGTTCGGGAACCGATTACATTAACAGGCTGGTAAAATACACGGTACATTCAGTGACAGGTAGTTCGAATAACATATAACAGTTTAAGTAACAGTCTCTTGTGGCTGCTTCTGCCACATTCACGCTGTGCAACAAATGCCGGTCTATTGTGCAGTCTCATCGCTTGTATCTTTCCTCTCCGTGTAAATGCATGTTTGACATCTTATCCTCTGTGCTGTAAGCACTGTCAATGTGAAATCAGAGAGCTCCCTTCTACCAGGGATTCAGGAAGACTCATTAAAGAAAACTCTACAACAAAAAATACTCCTAAATGTAAAGGTATAGTTAGAAGCAATATCCACTGTATTTGCTGGTATTTTCTGTTAATCATGCTGTTGTATCGATCACTGCTGGTTTGTGTATTGTAGTATTGTTGTTATTATTATTATTTATATAGCGCCATCAAATTCCGTAGAGCTGTACAATGGGTGGACTAACAGACATGTAATTGTAACTAGACAACTTGACGTACAGGAACAGAGAGGTGGAGGGCCCTGCTCAATGAGCTTACATGTTAGAGGGAGTGGGGTATAGTGACACAGTAACAGAGGGATTGAGGCCCTGCTCAGTGAGTTTACATGTTAGAGGGAGTGGGGTATAGTGACACAGTAACAGAGGGATTGAGGGCCCTGCTCAGTGAGTTTACATGTTAGAGGGAGTGGGGTATAGTGACAGTAACAGAGGGATTGAGGGCCCTGCTCAGTGAGTTTACATGTTAGAGGGAGTGGGGTATAGAGACACAGTAACAGAGGGATTGAGGGCCTGCTCAATTAGTTTACATGTTAGAGGGAGTGGGGTATAGTAACACAGTAACAGAGGGATTGAGGGCCCTGCTCAGTGAGTTTACATGTTAGAGGGAGTGGGATATAGTGACAGTAACAGAGGGATTGAGGGTCCCGCTCAGTGAGCTTACATATTAGAGGGAGTGGGGTATAGTGACACAGTAACAGAGGGATTGAGGGCCCTGCTCAGTGAGTTTACATGTTAGAGGGAGTGGGGCATAGTGACACAGTAACAGAGGGATTGAGGGCCCTGCTCAGTGAGTTTACATGTTAGAGGGAGTGGGGTATAGTGACACAGTAACAGAGGGATTGAGGGCCCTGCTCAGTGAGTTTACATGTTAGAGGGAGTGGGGTATAGTGACACAGTAACAGAGGGATTGAGGCCCTGCTCAGTGAGTTTACATGTTGGAGGGAGTTGGGTATAGTGACAGTAACAGAGGGATTGAGGGCCTGCTCAGTGAGTTTACATGTTAGAGGGAGTGGGGTATAGTGACACAGTAACAGAGGGATTGAGGGCCCTGCTCAGTGAGTTTACGTGTTAGAGGGAGTGGGGTATAGTGACACAGTAACAGAGGGATTGAGGCCCTGCTCAGTGAGTTTACATGTTAGAGGGAGTGGGGTATAGTGACACAGTAACAGAGGGATTGAGGGCCCTGCTCAGTGAGTTTACATGTTAGAGGGAGTGGGGTATAGTGACACAGTAACAGAGGGATTGAGGGCCCTGCTCAGTGAGTTTACATGTTAGATGGAGTGGGGTATAGTGACACAGTAACAGAGGGATTGAGGGCCCTGCTCAGTGAGTTTACATGTTAGAGGGAGTGGGGTATAGTGACAGTAACAGAGGGATTGAGGGCCCTGCTCAGTGAGTTTACATGTTAGAGGGAGTGGGGTATAGTGACACAGTAACAGAGGGATTGAGGCCCTGCTCATTGAGTTTTCATGTTAGAGGGAGTGGGGTATAATGACACAGTAACAGAGGGATTGAGGGCATGCTCAGTGAGTTTACATGCTAGAGGGAGTGGGGTATAATGACACAAAGGGTAAAAGTAGGGGTACGAAGTAGGTTGTTAGAAAAGTATTCACTGAGGGCTTAGTAGGTAATTTTTGACAGTTGCAGGAGAGGAGTCATGGGGGGTGGGGGATAAAAACCTGCTAACAGTTTAATTGATATGCTTTCTTGAAGAAGTGTGTTTTCAATTATTTTTTTGAATGAGTGGAGACTGGGTGAAATTCTTACGGAGAAGGGAAGGGAGTTCTACAGAGGTGCAGCCCTGGAGAAATCTTGGAGGCGAGCATTAGAGGTGGGAGTACGGACAGAGGATACACGTAGGTCTTCAGCAGAGCGTAAGGTCCTCGACGGGACATACCTGTGTATTAGGGAGGATAGGTAGGTTGGAGCAGCATTATGTAGGGACTTGTAAGCAAGCACCAGAATCTTAAATTGAGCCCTATATCTAACTGGAAGCCAATGCAGGGACTGACAGAGCGGGGATTCGTGGGAGGAAAATGAGCCTCGCCGCCGCATTCATTATAGATTGCAACGGTGCAATCTGGGAACACGCAAGACCTCTGAGAAGGGGATTGCAATAGTCTTAATAGTATTCTAACCAGCGTAGATCACTTAGCAGGGTGGGGCTTCAAAACATGATGCTTTATAAGCTGTTTTATTGAGTTTGCCAACGCATGCAGTGGCGCACCCTCACTTCTCACCTAGAAGATGCGTGTCTGTGTACAGATTGAGTGAAGGTGTGGGTCTGTCTCTCTCACTGAGACAAAATAACTTTTTTTTTTTTTTTGTCAGCTGTTGAATTAAAATACATATAATTGCATAATTTGGCTATTTCTTTTCCATCTTAAATAGCATAGGTTGTATATATGCTTTGAATGCACCGTTTTACTCTTTAGTGAGATTTATTTAGCTAAAGCTTTCTGTATCATGCAGTTAGGAGCTGTGTACAGCTGAGTACATTGGTTGTGTGTTATTGATCTCAGCTCTGTTTAATATATCTTTAACACACAGGTATTTAGCATTGATAATCTAGACTGAGTGCTGAAATAGGGGGGCTGGTGGCCTAGTTGCCTGGGCTTGTTCCTGGGCCATTGATTAATAAACTTCAGCTCCCACCATGCTCTATCAGTAACGGACTGCCATGGACAGAGTCTCCAGCAAGGTCATATGTAAAGAAGCCAGACTGAAAGAACAGGATGTGTGCAGTTAAATCGTGTGGCTGCATGTTATGTAGAGATCGGCTGAATCAGCAGTCACAGGCCAGCTTCAGAGAAGCTTCACACACTGACATTAACCCTTTCACTGGCCTATTATATGCACTACCTTCTGGCTTGTTAAATGATTTGGTCTTTTTCAAAGCATTAACAATATAAAGATAATAATTATACCTCTCAGCCAATCCTGGTGCTCCCATGGTGTTTTGTATTTGTATTTTTTTTTTCTTTTTCCTTGGGGAGCTTTGTACGTAGCTCATATACCACTGAGCAGCCACAGATTGTGGGAATTTGGTTTTGCGGTCTCTTTTTTTTGTATTGAAAGCTATGCAGCAATCAGCAGTTCAGACTGTGAAGCCATGACTTGCAGGAGGTAATGGTAGCCTCAGCTTGGCATTAATTTTACATTTTTTATTTTTTTGTTACATGTTATATATTACAGCAGCTCAAGAGCATAGCAACTAGACTTCTATAACGGCAGACGTTTCCTCTTTGTTGGAACATATTGGGATGGAATTAATGTCTTTTCCAAAGCAAATTTCTTCCACTGGGAGTTTCATTTTGACCAAAATCCGTCCATTATTTCCGTTTTATGTCCTTTTGGACTTAAGGAATGACATGATCTCTGGCAAGTCTTTCAGTGGTTTAGATAAGTAGACAAGTCCCTACTTTTTATGTGTGATCGGCAGATTTAAGGGTTCCACATTTGTGAGGTAGCTGTGTTTAGTAGATAGCTCCCTCTTTTGTATCCTCAAACGTAGTCAGCCCAGAACTCTTCTAATCTACTAATTCACAAAATTTCATTCATCGGTTGAGAGTGGTCAGCTGACACTTTCAGGCAGTAATTGTCGCTTTGCATCGACTTCCAGCTCTTGCAGAAGCTTAATGTTGGCACTGGCTTGAGAGGAGCTCTGGAGTCCAGCATGGACCCAGGTAGGAGGGCAAAGTGTTGTGAAAGGTTTGCCCCATTACCAGGACACAGGACCAGTGTACTCCTATCCTCATAACCACTGCCGTGGAGTAACCCTTTAAATGGTGCCTTAATTAAAGACTAATACTACAAATCGTGACCTCATATATATATATATACCGTATATACTCGAGTATAAGCCGACCCGAATATAAGCCGAGGCCCCTAATTTTTCCCCAAAAAACTGGGAAAACTTATTGACTCGAGTATAAGACTAGGGTGGGAAATGCAGCAGCTACTGGTAAATTTCTAAATAAAATTAGATCCTAAAAAAAATATATTAATTGAATATTTATTTACAGTGTGTGTATAATGAATGCAGTGTGTGCGTATGAGTGCAGCGTGTGTGTGTATGAGTGCAGCGTGTGTGTGTATGAGTGCAGCGTGTGTGTGTGTATGAGTGCAGCGTGTGTGTGTATGAGTGCAGCGTGTGTGTATGAGTGCAGCGTGTGTGTATGAGTGCAGCGTGTGTGTATGAGTGCAGCGTGTGTGCATGAGTGCAGCGTGTGTGCATGAGTGCAGCGTGTGTGCGTATGAGTGCAGCGTGTGTGCGTATGAGTGCAGCGTGTGTGCGTATGAGTGCAGCGTGTGTGCGTATGAGTGCAGCGTGTGTGCGTATGAGTGCAGCGTGTGTGCGTATGAGTGCAGCGTGTGTGTGTGTATGAATGCAGTGTGTGTGTGTATGAATGCAGTGTGTGTGTGTATGAATGCAGTGTGTGAGTGCAGTGTGTGTGTGTATGAATGCAGTGTGTGTATGAATGCAGTGTATGAATGCAGTGTGTGCAGGGCCGGTGCAAGGATATTTGCCCCCCCCCCCCCCAATATGTCCTGACCTCCCCTCCTCCTCCCTCAGTGGTCCTTACCTCCCCACCCCCGTGTTCCTTCACCCCCCTCCCCCAGTGGTCCTGACTCACCCCTCCCCTAGTGGTCCTTACCCTCCCCTCCCCTAGTGGTCCTTACTTCCCCCTCCCCTCCCCTAGTGGTCCTTACTTCCCCCTCCCCTCCCCTAGTGGTCCTTACTTCCCCCTCCCCTCCCCTAGTGGTCCTTACTTCCCCCTCCCCTCCCCTAGTGGTCCTTACTTCCCCCTCCCCTCCCCTAGTGGTCCTTATCCCCCCCTCCCTCCCATAGTGGTCCTTATCCCCCCCTCCCTCCCATAGTGGTCCTTATCCCCCTCCCTCCCATAGTGGTCCTTATCCCCCTCCCTCCCATAGTGGTCCTTATCCCCCCCCTCCCTCCCTCCCATAGTGGTCCTTATCCCCCCCTCCCTCCCATGGTGGTCCTTATCCCCCCCTCCCTCCCATAGTGTTCCTTTTCTCCCCCCCTCCCTCCCATAGTGGTCCTTATCCCACCCCCCTCCCTCCGATAGTGGTCCTTATCCCCCCCTCCCTTCCATAGTGGTCCTTATCCCCCCCTCCCTCCCATAGTGGTCCTTATCCCCCCCCTCCCTCCCATAGTGGTCCTTATCCCCCCCCCTCCCTCCCATAGCGGTCCTTATACCCCCCCTCCCTCCCATAGTGGTCCTTATCCCACCCCCTCCCTCCCATAGTGGTCCTTATCCCCCCCCTCCCTCCCTCCCATAGTGGTCCTTATCCCCCCCTCCCTCCCATAGTGGTCCTTATCCCCCCCTCCCTCCCATAGTGTTCCTTTTCTCCCCCCCTCCCTCCCATAGTGGTCCTTATCCCACCCCCCTCCCTCCGATAGTGGTCCTTATCCCCCCCTCCCTTCCATAGTGGTCCTTATCCCCCCCTCCCTCCCATAGTGGTCCTTATCCCCCCCCTCCCTCCCATAGTGGTCCTTATCCCCCCCCCTCCCTCCCATAGCGGTCCTTATACCCCCCCTCCCTCCCATAGTGGTCCTTATCCCACCCCCTCCCTCCCATAGTGGTCCTTATCCCACCCCCTCCCTCCCATAGTGGTCCTTACACCCCCCCCTCCCACAGTGGTCCTTATACCCCCTTTTTTTATTATTATTTTTTTATTATTATTATTATTTTTTATTATTATTTCTTATTTTATTTATATTTTTATTTATTTTTCGTCCCCCCTCCCTGCTTGATACATGGCAGGGAGGAGGGCTCCTTCCCTGGTGGTCCAGTGGCAGTTCAGTGGGGGGGAGAGGGGGGCTGGCAGAGCTGTTACTTACCTCTCCTGCAGCTCCTGTCAGCTCTCTCCTCCTCTGCGCAGTCCGTGCAGCTCCCTCTGTCAGCTCCCAGTGTAAGTCTCGCGAGAGCCGCGACTCTCGCGAGACTTACACTGGGAGCTGACCGAGGTGCTGAACGGACGGTGCGGAGGAGGAGAGAGCTGACAGGAGCTGCAGGAAAGGTAAGTTACAGCTCTGCCAGCCCCCCTCTCCCCCAGTCTGTATTATGGCAATGTAAATTGCCATAATACAGACTCTGACTCGAGTATAAGCCGAGTTGGGGTTTTTCAGCCCAAAAAATGGGCTGAAAAACTCGGCTTATACTCGAGTATATACGGTATATAGCTTGTGTTCACAGACCTTGTCATAATATCCCATTGTAAAGTGAAGCTAAACCATAGCAGCCAGGAAATGTGCTCCGGTGATAAGTGTTCATGGGAAATCCTACGCTGTGGCCTGCCATCACAATATATACTCAGGGTCAGTATCTCCATCCAATCTCTATTTGTTCTCCTGATCACCGGTCAGCCTATAGCAACTTGTATCAGGTGATATGTAGTTTTAGGTCATTTCTGATGAATTCAATGTGATGACCTCTATATTTCAGGTCAGCTCTCCAGCTCATTACATTGAGAAGTTTAACCTGGCTCTGGGGCAGTATATGGGGGCACTGCAAAGCATTGTTCCGCTCTTCATCTACATGGTGAGTCTGCGTTGTCGTATTCATTGATCTTTGTACATTCTTTGTTTTATTCTCTTTTTAGTGCCTGTAATGTTACACTCCAAGCACTATAACTTCTTTCTAGACTATGGTGTTTCCCTATCAGTGTCTTACAGCTGCAGCGGTTACAAGCCTCCGTTACTGAGAGAATGCAGAGGACGTTTTGCTTCTGTCTGCCAGTCCTTGCACACATGACACCGATCCACACATCCAATCTTGGGATCCTTCATGGGTTATTGTTAAGGAGATTCTGCTTTCAGGAATCGGTGACTGGCGTGGTCAACATTCTGATAGCAGTGACAGTGCAACTGCTGTCAGGAAACCGTGACCGACGCTAACAGCGTTCTGATAGCAGTGACAGTGCAGCTGCTGTCAGGAAACCGTGACCGACGCTAACAGCGTTCTGATAGCAGTGACAGTGCAGCTGCTGTCAGGAAACCGTGACCGACGCTGACAGCATTCTGATAGCAGTGACAGTGCAGCTGTCAGGAAACCATGACTGACGCTGACAGCATTCTGATAGCAGCGACAGTGCAGGTGTTAGGAAACCGTGACTTACGCTGACAGCATTCTGATAGCAGCGACAGTGCTGCTGCTGTCAGGAAACCGTGACTGACGCAGTCAGCATTCTGATAGCAGTGACAGTGCAGCTGTTAGGAAACCGTGACTGACGCTGACAGCATTCTGATAGCAGCGACAGTGCAGCAGCTGTTGGGAAACCGTGACTGACGCTGACAGCATTCTGATAGTAGTGACGGTGCAGCTGCTGTCAGGAAACCGTGACTGACGCGGTCAGCATTCTAATAGCAGTGACAGTGCAGCTGTTAGGAAACCGTGACTGACGCTGACAGCATTCTAACAGCAGTGACAGTGCAGGTGTTAGGAAACCGTGACTTACGCTGACAGCATTCTGATAGCAGCGACAGTGCTGCTGCTGTCAGGAAACCGTGACTGACGCGGTCAGCATTCTGATAGCAGTGACAGTGCAGCTGTTAGGAAACCGTGACTGACGCTGACAGCATTCTGATAGCAGCGACAGTGCAGCAGCTGTTGGGAAACCGTAACTGACGCTGACAGCATTCTCATAGCAGTGACGGTGCAGCTGCTGTCAGGAAACCGTGACTGACGCGGTCAGCATTCTGGTAGCAGTGACAGTGCATCTGCTGTCAGGAAACCGTGACTGATGCAGTCAGCATTCTGATAGCAGTGACAGTGCATCTGCTGTCAGGAAACCGTGACTGATGCAGTCAGCATTCTGATAGCAGTGGCAGTGCAGCTGTTGGGAAACCGTGACTGACGCTGACAGCATTCTGATAGCAGCGACAGTGCAGCTGTCAAGAAACCATGACTGACGCTGACAGCATTCTGATAGCAGCGACAGTGCAGCTGCTGTCAGGAAACCGTGACTGACGCGGTCAGGATTTTTATCGCAGTGACAGTGCAGCTGCTGTCAGGAAACCGTGACTGACGCGGTCAGCATTTTTATCGCAGTGACAGTGCAGCTGCTGTCAAGAATCGATGACTGATGCTGTCAGCATTCTGATAGCAGTAACAGGGCAGCTGCTGTCAAGATGATCAAGAATCCATTCACATTGTCTAGTGAACTGGACTGCATTTTCCCAAACACTCTTCTGGCCAAACTTTATCAAAGACAGGATATTGATTACTGTAACAATGTACAATATCTGATATCTAAAAACAAGGTAGGACATTCAGAATACCACCTAGATACAGCGTTTATGAACAGTTTTGGTAAAGTGACTGCAAATTGTAGACAAACAATTAGGGAGAAAAATAAATAAATTATGTTACGTGATGGTGATTCCCTCCCCCCCTCCTAAAATTGCAATTGTTGGTAAATGCTCAGACTGTATTCCTGGTATAAGAGAACATTTGGGTGTATTTGCATATGCTGTACAGGGTCATCCCGATGCAACCCCTTGCTTATTGTGCTTTGACTCGAGCATCATACCATATAATGAGACCAAAAAAGGGGCATTGCTTTATCTATTGTGCAGAATATACTTCTGTTTCTTTTCAATTCCTTTACACCCCGGACTGTACCATTTACACCGATCAGACTGCAAATTGCCAGAAGGGGGCTGTTCCTGCTTTTTGTATATTTTACAAGGCGTTTTCACATGTTGCCTGTGAACTAATTCCCTTTTGCTATGTTGTTTTCCAGAATAAATTTTACATAGAAACAAAGCTTAACAGGGACCTGAAAGATGACCTTATACAGCTGTTTACGGACCACGTGGCAGACAAGCACATTTATAGCCTTATGCGTAAGTATGTTTGAGTATTTCTACATGCAGTGATTTGTTTGATATTAGCTGCCATAGGTATCATTTCTTGAATAAAAACACAAACACGTGGAATGCGTTCAGGGGTGCAGCATTAGTAATTTGTTTTCTAGTACCTATTAAAGGAACACTCCAAGAACCATAACCACTACATTGGCTGTGCTGTCGGTAGTGCCTGTCAAACCATTTAAAACAAACTAATTGCTTGGTTCCTGCCGATGTCTTCAAACTCTGCTTCTAAAATCTCATTGCAAGGAAATCAGTTCAGCTTCAGAGAGCTAAGCAGGGTCGCTCTCATTAGCGAGCAATCTCAACCAATGAGTGAGGTCCTGGATCGGCCAAGCTTAGCTCGGGGAAGATGTCTATCATCTGCTGCAGGAAAAGAGCAGGTGTGGCATTAGGGCCTGGGGTATCCAGGTCATTTGTCAAACTGTTCTAAAATGTTTTGACAAATTACTCTGGGAGGGCACTCTGGTATCATGGCACCATGATCACTACTGCAGGCTTTAGCAAAAAACGCATCAGTTTTAAAACGCATCAGTCATGTGGCTCTGGATAAAACCTCTTGTGATTTTGGTAGTCAGATGGCCATTAGTTGTATGGAAATTGTATTTTATTTGGAAAAACTGCTTGCCCACTCGCAGGATGTTATGTGTGGCATGACGTGATAGGGGATAATATTTAATGGTGGTATTCCTTGTTTATTTCTATGGTTTGTACTTGCAGAATTGCAATTGAAGGATCTGCATTCGCTCTGGCATGTATGCAATTTAATCCTTTGTCTCGGAGAGTAATTTGTTAACGTCAAAGGGAACCATTCTGCTAAAATTAAAACTGCCCGTTTTGATATGTGCTCATGAGCAAATTAATCTGCAAGTGCTGAATAGATTTTCTGCACTATGCAAAGTATCCCAATCACTGTAATAATTGTATACCCTTTCATGGTGTTCTAAATTAATGACACTGTGCTTACAATATAGTAAGTAAATGTAAACTACACCCCCACCTTCTAATAATCTATTGGGCATTGAATGCATGGCCTTGACGAGCATGTTTAACAGTTTGGCTAAATGATGTGCAATATTAACATACTAAGTGATGTTTGATGTCACTGCTTGCTTATTTGATGGGCTGGCAATGAAATCCACACATTGGCTTTTTAGATTGAGGTGTATTCTTATTTTAGAAGCGCACGTCTGCTTACCAAAGAGGGGCAGCTCAACTGTCACTGTGTGAGTGGCAGGGGGAAAGGGGAGCTATCTACAATGTAGTCACAATCCTAGGATAAGACGGGGGGTTTGATTATTGTATTATTTTTTTTTTTTTTTTTAATATTACAAAGCTTTATTTGAAAGTGCAAACATTAAAACCTTTAACGTCAGATTAGAGGTAAAGGGACCTGGCCCCTCAACAAAGCATTATTAGATAATGAACTAGGTGAGGCAGAGTCAAGGCTATGATAGAAAATTTTTTCATTGAAAATTTAGATTTGGACACCACCATAGTGAATATTTGGTTGGCCCACAAGGCAACAGTCCGGGGGTACTTATAAAACAAGGTGCAAATACAAAACGCAAATATAGGGAGGAACAGGAGCAGCTTCTTCAGTCACTGGCAGAATTGGAGGCGCAACACAAGCAGAATGCGAGCATACACTTAAGGCAAAAACGTCTGCAAATTAAAAAACAATTACACATTGTAACTAAAGACTACGGAACGGAGTATGCGAAAAATGAAACAAAAATATTACACGCCGGGCGTAATAGAGCAGGCAAACAACTGGCTGCCCAACTCGAGCAGAAATGTTCCCATATAAAAATTCTGTACGTAATCAATGCAGCAGGGGCCAAGGTCGTAAACCCGGCTTTAATAGTCCATGAATGAGCCTCTTTTTATGAGAATCTTTACAACCTACAGAATGACCCAAACACTATCCAACCGACATTGGATACGATTAAACAATTTCTGTAGGATGTGGAGCTCCCTCAAATAACTTGCGAGGAGGCAACGAGGCTTGGTAGACCCTTTACTGAGGAGGAGGAAGGGGATGCAATTAAATTGATGCCCAAGCACAAAGCCCCAGGCCCAGATGGGTTTTCTAATTATTATTTTAAATTCGCTGAGATACTGACTCCACACCTTACTAAACTTTTTAATGGGAAGCAAAAACCAAAATGCATATGCAAATTAGTTTAACAAAGAATCACATTTTTGCCTTATTCCATTTGAAGCTTGGATTCCTTTGAGTCTGTGTTTGCTGTATACAACCGCTTTAAAACACAAGTTGGGAAAAAATGCAAAGCCAGTGTACCACTCATGGACAGCTGTTTCATTGTTAATGCATATCATCAGCATGAGGTTGGTTACTGGTTTGCTTATTGAGGCTGGGTAGTGATTGGTAAGCAAAATCCAAATAGGTTAGAGTGGGGAAAAATTGTGATTTGAAAACCCCTTCAACCTAAGTCTGTGGATAGTTAATACAATGTTAAACAATAATCTGCACACCAGTCAAGCCTTAAAACTTGCTTTCCCCACAGAAATCACAAATCTGCAGTGATGTTACTACCACAAAGGATTCTGGGTGGGCATATATAAATTGGTGGCATTAGACGCGGAAAAGGCGATTGCCTACATTGGCAATTTATGGCCTTTTTTTTGGATAAATTCTAAATACCTCCTAAATTTAAACTAAGCATTCTCTCTTTATATACTAAACCTACAGCTAGAATTATGATTACGGGTGTTCTGTTCTGAAAGTTCTTCCTGGCGAATAGTACAAGACAGGGTTGCCCACTATCACTGCTGATTTCAATAATGACACTAGAGCCCTTAGCGCACCAGATTAATAAACACGATTTGATAACAGGCCTGACTACGACGAATGGCCCCCAGAAATTCGCACTGTTTGCAGTCGATATCCTTATATTGCTTACCCAATCACACACCTTGTTAGCACTGCTGATGGATCTTTTGACAGAATATGGAAGGGTGTCGTACTATAAAAACACCACCACAAAAACACAAGCTCTGCCTATGAATTTGAACAAAAACCTAGAGAGGCAACTGATGGATACCTACCCATTTGAATGGCTGAATGACTCCATTAACTATTTAGAAATGCAGATGTCAGCCACTAACAACCATTGTAAATTATTGCAAGGAGTGCAGATAACGCTGGGCTGGTGGACTGGGGTAGCCGCTTCATGGATCGGGAGAATTAACTCCACAAAGATGTGTATTCTGCCTCAAATTTAGTTCTTTTTTTTTCTGTCATATGGTGGCAGTACCAGTGGGTTTTGCTCCTTCCTGTGGACAAGCATCTAACAAGCTTAATTAAATCAACAAAACCCCTCCCCCTTGCCCTATAAGAAGGGCTATCCGGCAAAACCAACCCCAGTTTCCTTTCTTGTCCCGAGAGGGAAGGACACAGCATCTGGAGGGTGAGACACACAGGCTGCTGGTCTGGGGGATTCCGGTCCGAGAGCTGCCCGGGCGGTTAGCTGAGAGACCATGCTACCTCCGTTATGGTTACGGAGCAAATGGATACATTGCCTCTTATGCCGAGAAGGTTCCGGCGAATACTTTCTGGAGGCGGTCTTGATGACCTGCGCACAGCGGTGGAACGCACGCCCGGGAGGTGTTGCGTTCCACCAAAAGTTTCCGGTGGTGCGCATGCGCATGCCGAAACTTTATTTATAAAAAAAAAAAAAAAAAAAAAAGGCGCAAAGTTTGATGCTCGGCATAGATGAAGCTGTGCAGTACCCACTGACAGCATGGATGCTTGCCAGAAGTGGTACGCCGTGTCACCAACCCCCCACACGGTTCAGAGGCATTTTGAGGTGAGGTGAATTAATCTTTCCTTCAAAATGATCTCTGTAAAAGTTTAGACACTTCATTTGCAAAGTGTGAAGCCACGTGGTAAGAAGAGGACGAAGATGACGGTATATGTACCCACTTTATGCACTATGATGAATTGCTGTGAGCAGTATAGGTACTCTCTATATGCTCTATGACGAATTGCTGTGAGCAGTATATGTACTCGCTATATGCACTATGACGAATTGCTGTGAGCGGTATATGTACTCACTATATGCACTATGACGAAGTGCTGTGTGCAGAAGATGTAGGCAATATATACACTACGATGTGTTGCTGTGAACAGTATATGTAATCACTATATGTTCTATGACGAGTTACTATGAGCAGTATATAAACTCACTATATGCACTATGATGAATTGCTGTGAGCAGTATATGTACTCGCTATATGCACTATGACGAATTGCTCTGAGTAGTATATGTACTCACTATATGCACCATGACGACTTGCTGTGTGCAGAAGATGTATGCAATATATGCACTACGACGTGTTGCTGTGAACAGTATATGTAATCACTATATGTTCTATGACGAGTTACTATGAGCAGTATATATATACTCACTATATGCACTACGACGTGTTGCTGTGAACAGTATATGTAATCACTATATGTTCTATGACGAGTTACTATGAGCAGTATATATTCTCACTATATGCACTATGACGTGTTACTAGGTGCAGTATATATTCTCGCTATATGCACTATGACGTGTTGCTGTTGAACAGTATATGTAATCACTATATGTTCTATGACGAGTTACTATGAGCAGTATATATTCTCACTATATGCACTATGACGTGTTACTAGGTGCAGTATATATTCTCGCTATATGCACTATGACGTGTTGCTGTTGAACAGTATTTGTAATCACTATATGTTCTATGACGAGTTACTATGAGCAGTATATATTCTCACTATATGCACTATGACGTGTTACTAGGTGCAGTATATATTCTCGCTATATGCACTATGACGTGTTGCTGTTGAACAGTATATGTAATCACTATATGTTCTATGACGAGTTACTATGAGCAGTATATATTCTCTCTATATGCACTGTTGTGTTGCTGTGAACAGTATAGGTTACCACTATATGTTCTATGACAAGTTCTGTGAGCAGTGTATGCACTCACTATGGGCACTATGACGAGTTGCTGTGCACAGTATATGTACCCACTATATGCTCTGTGTGTGTGTCTAAGATGACTCGGCCTCAGAAGGGTACACACTATAAAGTCCTTGTATAAGGACAATAACCTCTTTAGATGTATCCACTAGATGCTCTATGTCGCATTGTTTTGTTATCCACTCGACCTTAGTAGATGCACCCACTATATGCTCTATGCCGAGTTTGAAGTGTGGCCTCCGCTTCATTAGTTGTATGCACTGTATTCGTTAAGAATGAAAACTCAACCTCCGTGCATGCTCTGTTAGGAGTTACTTGAGGACTCAGCCTTAGTATATGCATCTACTATATACTCTGTCGAGTTGATGGGTGGTCTCAACTTCAGTAACCACTATAGGCTATTTTAGGGGGGTTCTTTTCCTTTTATATACTCTATATAAAAAAAAAAAAAAAAAAAAAAAAAAAAAGCCTCACTAGTTTATGGGATATAGGTATACTCTATATGCCTTATGTATGAGGTACTGGGAAGACAGGGCCTCAGTATATGTCTTCACTGGTTTCTCTATGGATGAGTTACCAGGAGATGTATGCTCATTAGCCGGTATAGAGATGGCATCTTCACAGTAGCTCATATATCTATATCTATATCTGTATCTATATCATCTCCACAGGAGTTGCGTAACCCTGGTATATGGCATAGGTTGTGTAGGTATGCTTTCTGTTCATACAAGATTCAGTATAGGTTACTGATATCTCTGGCAATTTGGACGGTTAACGAACACACACAATGTAGGTGTTTTTTTCATCAACTCGCTGCAGAACAGGATTAACCTCTGCCCCAGTCGTTTCAGAAATTGCAGTGGTCTGATAAATTCCGTTACTTGTAAAAGGTGATTAGCGTGTAACCTCGGTACTGTCTAAAGAAGTACTGTTGTGTATATTAAGGCGATTATTTTAATTTTTGGAGATCAGACTGAGATCAGATCAGACTGAGCATACAGAGGGAGACCGACGTTTCCCCAGCAATCCATATATTCTATTGCCTATTTCATAAGAGTCCCTAGATCTCGTAACATGTTAAAAAAGAAATCCCACTGTTTTCTCTCCCCGATCATAGAAGGAGGGGTGTTGGTAGTAGCGGATCCAATTTTCAAATTAGATAGAGTTCATTTCAGGAAGTCTGTCTTCCGTCTAATGTTTTCTGGTTGGGTATCGCTACTGATGCTCTTTTTTAATCCCCTTCATGTTTCGTGGTAATGATTAAGGGAAAATCCGCAGATTCCAGGGGTTTTAAGGTGTATTGCCACCCTTCATCTCTTCATTCCGTAGATATGGCAGAAGGCTGTAAATTTTCATGCGCACTCTTCTACGGGGTTGGTACATCAACCGGCAGGGAGGAACCGGTGTAGGCGCTCTCTCTCTCTCCTGCATGCGGTTATCTTGCTGAGGTGCAAATTCATCTAGTAGATATTTCGGTAGTTCCTTTCAGAGGGATTGACATAGCCGTCTAGCTCAGAGAGGGTATTTGGAATTAGGAAGTTTGGTCCTTATGTCCGTGTAATTTGACTCTCTGGAGTGGAAAATTGTTGTTCCAGCCAGGGCTCTGTTGACAAACTTTTCAACGACCTAGTCACTTCCTGTTCACTACAGGTCCCTCATGTGTCTTACTTCCGCTTACGTTTTTTCTAGTTGTCTTAGAAAATTAGGTCTATCGGAGCCTTATCCTGGTTCTTATTCCATGCTGAGCATAAAGATTCTGATTCCCAAACGTTCGAAGCTCTATCGGTCTCATGATGTATAGGGATCTACCCTAGTGGTTCTGTAGAGTTTCAGGTTGATAGCCTTACTACGGCTAGGGTTCTTCTTCATCATCTAGGTCTGCGGGAAGATTTGTTTGGCTATGTTGCTTGGCAACTATATATCCTGTTTAAAGGTCTACTTTCTGATAAGGGTTAGAAATTTTTTGGGGGGATTTTGGGAACACCCCTGCTGGTGTGTTTCATTCGTCTAAAAACCCTTGCTTTAATGTCTTCTGGTTTTTTTGTTCGGCAGGCTTCGGCGTTTTCTGCTTTGAGGTCCAGGCCTTCAAGCCTGAGAATCCTGCTGTTCTTAGAGTTTACATCCAGATTTTAAGCTTGAGGTTTTTTGTAATCTGCCAGGTCCAGACATCCTCCTAGAGTTCTGTTTTCCCTTCCTGGTATTTTTGTCCTTGAATTTTGATATATTTTGTTAAAAAATTTTTTAGGTAACACCCGTTCGATCCTGTTAAAGGGTTTCCCTTACAAGTTTTGTTTCTCCAGGACACCTTCTTGGGGGCCATCTTATCGGCTAATATGTTCAGAGAGCTTCAGTCATTTTTCATCCCCAGATGATTTTTCAGTATTGCTCATGAACACGGTGGTTCTTCACGCTAAACATTTTTTTTCCCTACAGGTTGGTACTAAGTGTAGCTTGAAGGAGCTTTGTAATGTCTCTTTTCCTAGGACTGAAGAGCTCAGTTATTCTGGTCCTCTGTTTGTTAGCCTCCCATAAAAGGTGTAAGGATACAGTGATTCCTGCAACTCTTTTGTTTCATTTGACTCAGGCGAGTATGTTGGTTGGCCATTTTCTCCCGGTGGTCTTCAAGTTCCGGCTTCTCTCAGGACGCTTGGAGTATTGGCTGCCTCTGGGCCAGTAAGAACACTTGTTTTTTCTAGTGGCCTTCTGTTAGGCACCATCTTGGGCTTCCATTCCACATTTTCATAAAGCTCTACAGGTTAGAGATGTTCTCATCCTCTGTAACTGCTTTTTAGGCGTATAAGTTGCGACCTACGGTGACATTGAACCCGCCCTAGTTAAGGATCTTGCTATATCCCACTGGTACTGCCACCATATGACAGAAAAAACAGAAATTTTTACTTACCGTAAATTCTTTTTTTCTTAATATGGTGGCAGTACAGCTTCCCTCCCTCTATTTTACATTATCTTGATTCGTATGAGTTCTATTTGGGATTTTTCTTGCTACTTACTGAGGTTGGTTTTGCCGGATAGCCCTTCTTATAGGGCAAGGGGGAGGGGTTTTGTTGATTTAATTAAGCTTGTTAGATGCTTGTCCACAGGAAGGAGCAAAACCCACTGGTACTGCCACCATATTAAGAAAAAAAGAATTTACGGTAAGTAAAAATTTCTGTTTTCGGACTATTGTGATCCCTAAGATGATTCTGATATCTTTTCAGAAGGGCATAAATTCACACATTTGGAAACTAAAACCCCAGAGGGTCTCCTTACACACAATAATCTATAAGGTAAGGGGTTCCTAACATATACATATATTATATAGCATCCATATAAGCTCAGGCAGTGGCTGTGGAATCCATGGTCGTTAAACCACTATGGCACCTATTGAAACAATCTATGGCACCCCAAAACCTGACAGAGGACCTGTCAACATGCCCAACCTTAAAATCTCAGTACTACTCTCCTATCCACAACACTTGTCTCTCTCAAATGTGGAGGTCCTGGACCCTAAACCTTTTGGACGGGACGTATATGTATCATACGCAACATTGTGGACGTATATGTATCCTACGCAACTTGGGGGAGGGGAGGAATAACGAGGACTCAACATGTGCTGACAGAAAACGGTATAATGCATATAGCAGCACCCCCAGGCATAAAAAGGGGTTAAAAGCCGTTTAGTAGATCTTCCCTTCCAGAGACGCAGGCACAGCTACAGTAGACACCTATCCACCGAACCGGAGAAGCATATGAATGCTCTCAAACATACGAATGCTGCAAACAGCCAAATAGGAAAAAACATACGAATAGGTTTACACTCCTAGCAGTCAAACTGGAACAGCATACAATAAATCCCCCCCAAGAACGAGAAAAGGCTCCGTTTTGAGGGTCAAGCAGGAACAGACACTGTGGGTTTATTGTTCTTATATACACATTAGTACCACCCACAGGGTTTTGGAAAACAACCAATAAACACGTACAATACACTCAGACACTCCCACACAAAATCCTCCCCTCTGCCTGTGATACAATTACCTTACACAATAGGTAATGTAATTATCACAGGCAGAGAAATACAGTTTTCCCACATTATTCATAACTTTAAAAGTATGCATCACATTCACATAAAACATACATGAAAATCATACAAATTGGTCCAGTGGTTCAAAAGATAGATCGTAGTCCTTTGTGACCAAATGAAGCATGGCTTTTCTGCCCAAAACCAGTTCCACAGAGTCTTCTATCCTGGAGATAATTGGGAAGTAATCCAATTATCTCCAAGGACAGAGGCAAAACTCTATTGACCACATGGCAGCAAAAGACAATAAAATACATAAAAATATATAACTGTGCAGCCATTGCATAAAAACAGGTACATTCAACATATCCCCAGATAGCTCAGATCTGAGCGCACATTATTACTGAATGGTGCGCAGATCACACACATACAGTTCAATTGCCATGGAGCCAAAGTCTTTCCCATAGTCTTTCATTATACGAATGGGCTCCATGGCATAGCCATCTGGGGTATCACCGCTCAAACAGGGCAAGCACCGAATGACCCGGCTTTGGTGTTTTTGCAGGGGAAAATCAAGCGTTTCAACATGGGGCCATAGTCTAAAGGCAGCAGGCGGCAACCAGGCTCCTCCAATGCACAGTGGCGAGATTGGTCTCATCACAACGCAATTCCCAGATCTGCAACACAAATATGGGCTGATAAATCCAGAGCTGGATAAAACATGGTTACAAAATTAAAAGTGGTTAAGGTAGATGGTGCTCAGATGCATGACTTTGGAATAATGTGTATGGGCAGACCTATCAAAGCTAAACCTTTATCGAAATACTATAAAAGATTGTTGCACATAGCGAAAGTGGACAAACTGCACTTTATGGCACAATGGGAGAAGGACTTAAAGGAACACTATAGGGTAAGGAACACAAACCTATATTCTAAACCCACCATTTAGGTGGCGTGCCCCGCTCACCCCCTTAAAACTGAATAAAACTCCTTATTGCCCGCGCCAGCGCTGGCCCCACCCTATTGGTGACAAAATCAGAATTGCCGGTTTTTTCCCCCCAATCCAATGCTTTCCCCGCTGTCCTTTCTATTACCCGGTTGCCGGCGATCGCGGTGCGGGGGCTCACCTGGCAGCCCAGGGAGTCCACCTCCGTCCGTTCTGGCCCCCCAGGCCATGTGATGGCGAGGTCCTTGCGATGTCAGTGCCAGCAGGGGGAGTGCCTGGAATTACTTAATTATATATACTTAGATTATATATATATATATATATATATATATATATATATATATAACTTAATATCAAAATAAACGTAGAATATTGATTATATATATATATATATTAAATAAATATGAAAATACATAAAAATATATCTCTAATTTCGTTGTAACTGGATTTTAAAATATATATTTATAACAAAATACACACAGAACGAAATAATATATATCTATATACACAAGTATCCATATGAGGATCCTGATGAAAGTCCTAGGAGAGGACTGAAACGTTGATCCTGATTTTAATAATATAATAAAAGTTCATAAAGACTGAGTGCAGCCATCTACTTTTTGCTAGTCTATGTACAGAAGTATATATATATATATATGTGTGTGTGTGTATATATAATCTACGTATATAATTATGTAATAATTTTACATAATTAATGGGGGGGGTATTGTTTTACTCTGAAGACTTTGCTGAACACAAATATTAGTGCTTCAAAACAGTAAAATGTATCACAACGATGATATCACCAGTGAAAGTGACATTTTTTGCAATTTTCACACACAAATGGCACTTACACTGACGATATTGTTGTGATACGTTTTACTGTTTTGAAACACTAATATTTGTGTTCAGCGAAGTCTATTAGTTAGTTTAGCACCTAACATTGGAGACAGGTGCCCTTGGATAACATCATCTTATTTCTATACTTTTCTTTCTAATCTGCTCAGTTACTATAACTAGTTTCTTTACAGTGATTTATAGATTTCTGTAGAGTCACTCATTACTAACTTGGGTTCTGCATTTGGTAATATTATTTGGTTTAAGGTGCCATTAAGATACAGATCATCTATACATATATAACCTTTTACTTCGTCTTGCAATCTGCTGAACAGTATTTAACCGACGTTCCTATAGTTCCTATAAAGCAAGGAAATGTTTGGAAATATGAGACAGATCCGATAAAATGTACCATTTCTGTCTAAGCTTTAATCTATACTTCAAGGCACATCAGAGTATACGGTTTCAATTTACGTTGGTGGATTGACACTCTGCTGTGTGGTACCATACGCTCTGATGTCCATCACGCTGTAACCATTGCCATATTGTAACCTTTCTGCTACATTGCTGAGTGATTTACCCAACTTTACTCTACAGTCACAGTATTCTCTGCCTAGAGCTGGACATTCCAAATTTTCATTATATCAGTCTATTTTGACATTTTTATTGATGTCGATTAATTTAATACTTTTTTAACTTCACGTATTATCTCTCTTTATTCTCTCTCGGTACATTGAGGTCAATTGAGAGTAATTAATTTTTTTGTATAGCTATCACTATTGTATTTTTTCACTATTAAAAGTTATGTTTTTATTACTTTATTTACGGCAGTGTTCCTCCTCTTTTTCCTATTTTATTCATATTAAATTGTTTCATACCCAAATATTTGATGTTAAATGTTTTGTTTTGATCACAACATGAACATTTGGCTCAGTCCTTAAGGGTTTAAAAGGCGGTGTTTGCATGAAAATGCCTGAAGGCAATAATTATACTCACCAGAACAAATACATTAAGCTGTAGTTGTCCTGGTGGCTATAGTGTCCCTTTAACCCCTTAAGGATCAAACCTCTGGAATAGAAGGGAATCATGACATGTCACACATGTCATGTGTCCTTAAGGGGTTAAATGGAGAATATGAGCCATCTCAATGATATAGAGCAGCCACACATTGCATGCAGCACATAGAGGCAGCACACAAGTTACGGCTGAGATGGTACGTAACGCCTCAGCGTCTGGCACACATTTTCCCAGGCAGTTCTCCTGTCTGCTGGAGATGCAAGGAGGGGGAGGGATCTCTAAGCCACATATTTTGGCAATGTGAAAAGATTGTCTTCTTTTGGAAACAAATTCAACAATTAATATCCAATGTCATGGACATCTTACTGCCCTTGAAACCAGAAATATACCTACTACATATATTTCCCCAAGGAGTTCTACAGCACGAAACCACATTGATAATTCAAATTATGATAGCCGCAAAAAACGATATTGCACAATGTTTGGAAATCCAGGCAAACCCCAGTAATCCAAACAATACGAGAGACCGTATCAAATATCCGAACACTCGAACAAATGGCCTTCAATGTAACGGCAAAATCCACATATAAGATCTGTGCAAAATGGAAATAAGAGTGTGTGTAACTTAATAGATGCCTCATAGACGATCTAAATGGAGGGCACACTAGCAGGAGAGCAGAAAGCTCACAGGCGGGTGCTCTGGTCAGCTGGTTACATTGTCGAGCCATAAGGCATATCTGGCAGCCATAACAAAAACCCAGTGGATAGTGGCATCAGAACCTATGTTTAGGTTGAATGTCCAAATAGCCATAGCTGGTGTTATGATTTTGTTTTGTTAAATATCTGTGTTTACTAATGTGATTTATGTTGGCGCTTCTGTTATGTTTTTTAATTTCTCCAGTATGCATTGGATCTCCAAACCGTGGGACAACATAATGTGATGTACTAACATCCAAGACTTTATGTAATACTTTAAAATGTTATCAGAATGTATGTGCCAGGAGATGTTTCTCTCCTAGAGAGAAATTGTCGTTCATGGTGATCTTGTACGATTTGTTGCATATACATAAAATGGAATCAACCATAAACATGGGGGGAAAAAAAAACATCTAACGTAAAAGAAATGGATTACAGAGTTCTTAAGTATGACTGTACAGTAGGAAATAAAATCCTTTTCGTAAGCAGAGTACACAGTATTATTCCAGCTGATAATACATACTGACACGGTTATGAGAGCTAAAATATACAGCACACAAACACACACACATATATATATATTTCACATGCTGACATGGGTGCACTAATCATTTCTCTCTACTCTCTAGCTTTATTATTAGAAGCTCAGTCAACGCCTTTCCAGGTGACCCCTTCGACCATGGCGAGCATTGTGAAAGGATTGTACACGCTGAGACCAGGTAAACACGCAGCAGACATTCCACGTTCTATATTCTGGGGTTTGGGATGGTTTCCACAAAGCTAAACACAGGGAATTTGGATCGTTCTGTGGCCTTGTTAACATTTGCTGATGTATCTCCATCCATTAGTTTTTCTACAAAATGCTGTTCTTTGGTTTTATGTTAAACCATTTTGAAACGGTTTTACAAAGAGCGTCCTCTCTGTAGTGGCTTAAATTCCATGGAAATTCGGCTTCTGTCAGTATCTGTGCATTTCAGTGATACATTAGTGTCCTGGGACAGAAAACCAGAGGACGTTGCTTTTACACTTCTACCACTATAACCTCTACAACGAGCTCTGGTGAATATGGTGCTTGTTTTTTGTCAAATAAAGTAAAACATTAATAAACTTTATTAGAGATCTTTTTTAAAGGATCCCAGTATTGTACCCATTGAACAACTCCCTAATAATACCTACACTACGCATAGTGCCCTGGCTCAATAGTGAATTAATAGTGCCCTTCCAATAACACAATATAGCCATGTGTAGGTCATGTACAACTTTTGCAGCATTAATTCAGGGCTCGACAAATTCCAGGTCGCCATGACGACTATAAATTTCGCCCTGGCGCCTGGCATTTGCCAGCTCTCTATTGTGGCCACCGAGGGAGCTTGAAGGTGGCGGCGTGCGAGGGAGCAGTACTCTGCCTGCAGCTGCTCTCTGCTCCCTCGCTCGGTCTAATGATGCCGGGAGCTGGAATATGATGCCATTCCGGTCCAGCATCATTACAGAGTGCAAGGAAGCAGAGAGCAGCTGCAGGCATATTACTGCTCCTTCGTACACCGGAAGAGAGCAGCCCCCCCTGGACCCCAGGGAAAGATCCACTCAGCTCTCCCAAAGGTAGGGAGGCTGAGTGGGTTTCAATTAAAACAAAAATTGAAATGTGTGTCTGTCAGCGTGTGTGTGTGAGAGCCTGAGTCTGTCAAGCGTGTGTGCCTGTCTTAGTGTGTGTGTGTGCCTGTCTTAGTGTGTGTGTGTGCCTGTCTTAGTGTGTGTGTGTGCCTCTCTTAGTGTGTGTGTGTGTGCCTGTCTTAGTGTGTGTGCGTGTGCCTGTCTTAGTGTGTGTGTGTGTGCCTGTCTTAGTGTGTGTGTGTGTGCCTGTCTTAGTGTGTGTGTGTGCCTGTCTTAGTGTGTGTGTGTGTGCCTGTCTTAGTGTGTGTGTGTGTGCCTGTCTTAGTGTGTGTGTGTGTGCCTGTCTTAGTGTGTGTGTGTGTGCCTGTCTTAGTGTGTGTGTGTGTGCCTGTCTTAGTGTGTGTGTGTGTGCCTGTCTTAGTGTGTGTGTGTGTGCCTGTCTTAGTGTGTGTGTGTGTGCCTGTCTTAGTGTGTGTGTGTGTGCCTGTCTTAGTGTGTGTGTGTGTGCCTGTCTTAGTGTGTGTGTGTGTGCCTGTCTTAGTGTGTGTGTGTGTGTGCCTGTCTTAGTGTGTGTGTGTGTGTGCCTGTCTTAGTGTGTGTGTGTGCCTGTCTTAGTGTGTGTGTGTGCCTGTCTTAGTGTGTGTGTGTGCCTGTCTTAGTGTGTGTGTGTGCCTGTCTTAGTGTGTGTGTGCCTGTCTTAGTGTGTGTGTGCCTGTCTTAGTGTGTGTGTGTGTGTGTGTGTGTGTGCCTGTCTTAGTGTGTGTGTGTGTGTGCCTGTCTTAGTGTGTGTGTGTGTGTGCCTGTCTTAGTGTGTGTGTGTGTGTGTGTGCCTGTCTGTGTGTGTGTGTGTGCCTGTCTGTGTGTGTGTGTGTGCCTGTCTGTGTGTGTGTGTGTGTGCCTGTCTGTGTGTGTGTGTGTGTGTGCCTGTCTTAGTGTGTGTGCGTGCCTGTCTTAGTGTGTGTGCGTGCCTGTCTTAGTGTGTGTGCGTGCCTGTCTTAGTGTGTGTGCGCGTGCCTGTCTTAGTGTGTGTGCGCGTGCCTGTCTTAGTGTGTGTGCGCGTGCCTGTCTTAGTGTGTGTGCGCGTGCCTGTCTTAGTGTGTGTGCGCGTGCCTGTCTTAGTGTGTGTGCGCGTGCCTGTCTTAGTGTGTGTGCGCGTGCCTGTCTTAGTGTGTGTGCGCGTGCCTGTCTTAGTGTGTGTGCGCGTGCCTGTCTTAGTGTGTGTGCGTGCCTGTCTTAGTGTGTGTGCGTGCCTGTCTTAGTGTGTGTGCGTGCCTGTCTTAGTGTGTGTGCGTGCCTGTCTTAGTGTGTGTGCGTGCCTGTCTTAGTGTGTGTGTGTGTGTGCCTGTCTTAGTGTGTGTGTGTGTGTGCCTGTCTTAGTGTGTGTGTGTGTGTGTGCCTGTCTTAGTGTGTGTGTGTGTGTGTGTGCCTGTCTTAGTGTGTGTGTGTGTGTGTGTGCCTGTCTTAGTGTGTGTGTGTGTGTGTGTGTGTGTGCCTGTCTTAGTGTGTGTGTGTGTGTGTGTGTGTGTGTGTGCCTGTCTTAGTGTGTGTGTGTGTGTGTGTGTGCGCCTGTCTTAGTGTGTGTGTGTGTGTGTGTGTGTGTGCCTGTCTTAGTGTGTGTGTGTGCCTGTCTTAGTGTGTGTGTGTGCCTGTCTTAGTGTGTGTGTGTGTGTGTGTGTGTGTGTGTGTGTGTGTGTGTGTGCCTGTCTTAGTGTGTGTGTGCCTGTCTTAGTGTGTGTGTGTGCCTGTCTTAGTGTGTGTGTGTGTGCCTGTCTTAGTGTGTGTGTGTGTGTGTGCCTGTCTTAGTGTGTGTGTGTGTGTGTGTGTGCCTGTCTTAGTGTGTGTGTGTGCCTGTCTTAGTGTGTGTGTGTGCCTGTCTTAGTGTGTGTGTGCCTGTCTTAGTGTGTGTGTGTGTGCCTGTCTTAGTGTGTGTGTGTGCCTGTCTTAGTGTGTGTGTGTGCCTGTCTTAGTGTGTGTGTGTGCCTGTCTTAGTGTGTGTGTGTGTGCCTGTCTTAGTGTGTGTGTGTGTGCCTGTCTTAGTGTGTGTGTGTGTGTGTGTGCCTGTCTTAGTGTGTGTGTGTGCCTGTCTTAGTGTGTGTGTGTGTGCCTGTCTTAGTGTGTGTGTGTGTGCCTGTCTTAGTGTGTGTGTGTGCCTGTCTTAGTGTGTGTGTGCCTGTCTTAGTGTGTGTGTGTGCCTGTCTTAGTGTGTGTGTGTGCCTGTCTTAGTGTGTGTGTGTGTGTGTGTGTGCCTTTCTTAGTGTGTGTGTGTGTGTGTGTGCCTGTCTTAGTGTGTGTGCCTGTCTTAGTGTGTGTGCCTGTCTTAGTGTGTGTGCCTGTCTTAGTGTGTGTGCCTGTCTTAGTGTGTGTGCCTGCCTGTCTTAGTGTGTGTGCGTGCCTGTCTTAGTGTGTGTGTGCGTGCCTGTCTTAGTGTGTGTGCGTGCCTGTCTTAGTGTGTGTGCGTGCCTGTCTTAGTGTGTGTGCGTGCCTGTCTTAGTGTGTGTGCGTGCCTGTCTTAGTGTGTGTGCGTGCCTGTCTTAGTGTGTGTGCGTGCCTGTCTTAGTGTGTGTGCGTGCCTGTCTTAGTGTGTGTGCGTGCCTGTCTTAGTGTGTGTGCGTGCCTGTCTTAGTGTGTGTGTGTGTGTGTGTGTGTGTGTGTGCCTGTCTTAGTGTGTGTGTGTGTGTGCCTGTCTTAGTGTGTGTGTGTGCCTGTCTTAGTGTGTGTGTGTGTGTGCCTGTCTTAGTGTGTGTGTGTGTGTGTGTGTGTGCCTGTCTTAGTGTGTGTGTGTGTGTGTGTGCCTGTCTTAGTGTGTGTGTGTGTGTGTGTGTGTGCCTGTCTTAGTGAGTGTGTGCCTGTCTTAGTGAGTGTGTGCCTGTCTTAGTGAGTGTGTGCCTGTCTTAGTGAGTGTGTGTGCCTGTCTTAGTGAGTGTGTGTGCCTGTCTTAGTGTGTGTGTGTGTGTGCCTGTCTTAGTGTGTGTGTGTGTGTGCCTGTCTTAGTGTGTGTGTGTGTGTGTGTGTGCCTGTCTTAGTGTGTGTGTGTGTGTGTGTGTGCCTGTCTTAGTGTGTGTGTGTGTGTGTGTGTGTGCCTGTCTTAGTGTGTGTGTGTGTGTGTGTGTGTGTGCCTGTCTTAGTGTGTGTGTGTGTGTGTGTGTGTGCCTGTCTTAGTGTGTGTGTGTGTGTGTGTGTGTGCCTGTCTTAGTGTGTGTGTGTGTGTGTGTGTGTGTGCCTGTCTTAGTGTGTGTGTGTGTGTGTGTGTGTGCCTGTCTTAGTGTGTGTGTGTGTGTGTGTGTGTGTGCCTGTCTTAGTGTGTGTGTGTGTGTGTGTGTGTGTGTGTGTGCCTGTCTTAGTGTGTGTGTGTGTGTGTGTGTGTGCCTGTCTTAGTGTGTGTGTGTGTGTGTGTGTGTGTGTGTGTGTGTGCCTGTCTTAGTGTGTGTGTGCCTGTCTTAGTGTGTGTGTGTGTGTGTGTGTGTGTGTGCCTGTCTTAGTGTGTGTGTGCCTGTCTTAGTGTGTGTGTGTGTGTGTGTGTGTGTGTGCCTGTCTTAGTGTGTGTGTGTGTGCCTGTCTTAGTGTGTGTGTGTGTGTGCCTGTCTTAGTGTGTGTGTGTGTGTGTGCCTGTCTTAGTGTGTGTGTGTGTGTGTGTGCCTGTCTTAGTGTGTGTGTGTGTGCCTGTCTTAGTGTGTGTGTGTGTGCCTGTCTTAGTGTGTGTGTGCCTGTCTTAGTGTGTGTGTGTGCCTGTCTTAGTGTGTGTGTGTGCCTGTCTTAGTGTGCCTGTCTTAGTGAGTGTGTGCCTGTCTTAGTGAGTGTGTGCCTGTCTTAGTGAGTGTGTGCCTGTCTTAGTGAGTGTGTGCCTGTCTTAGTGAGTGTGTGTGCCTGTCTTAGTGTGTGTGTGTGTGTGTGTGCCTGTCTTAGTGTGTGTGTGTGTGTGTGTGTGTGTGTGTGCCTGTCTTAGTGTGTGTGTGTGTGTGTGTGTGTGTGCCTGTCTTAGTGTGTGTGTGTGTGTGTGTGTGTGTGTGCCTGTCTTAGTGTGTGTGTGTGTGTGTGTGTGTGTGTGTGCCTGTCTTAGTGTGTGTGTGTGTGCCTGTCTTAGTGTGTGTGTGTGTGCCTGTCTTAGTGTGTGTGTGTGCCTGTCTTAGTGTGTGTGTTTGCCTGTCTTAGTGTGTGTGTGTGCCTGTCTTAGTGTGTGTGTGTGTGTGTGTGCCTGTCTTAGTGTGTGTGTGTGTGTGTGTCTGTCTTAGTGTGTGTGTGTGTGCCTGTCTTAGTGTGTGTGTGTGCCTGTCTTAGTGTGTGTGTGTGTGCCTGTCTTAGTGTGTGTGTGTGCCTGTCTTAGTGTGTGTGTGTGCCTGTCTTAGTGTGTGTGTGTGCCTGTCTTAGTGTGTGTGTGCCTGACTTAGTGTGTGTGTGCCTGTCTTAGTGTGTGTGTGTGTGTGCCTGTCTTAGTGTGTGTGTGTGTGTGTGTGTGCCTGTCTTAGTGTGTGTGTGTGTGTGTGTGTGCCTGTCTTAGTGTGTGTGTGTGTGTGTGTGTGCCTGTCTTAGTGTGTGTGTGTGTGCCTGTCTTAGTGTGTGTGTGTGCCTGTCTTAGTGTGTGTGTGTGCCTGTCTTAGTGTGTGTGTGCCTGACTTAGTGTGTGTGTGCCTGTCTTAGTGTGTGTGTGTGTGTGTGCCTGTCTTAGTGTGTGTGTGTGCCTGTCTTAGTGTGTGTGTGTGTGTGCCTGTCTTAGTGTGTGTGTGTGTGTGTGTGCCTGTCTTAGTGTGTGTGTGTGTGTGCCTGTCTTAGTGTGTGTGTGTGTGTGCCTGTCTTAGTGTGTGTGTGTGTGTGCCTGTCTTAGTGTGTGTGTGTGTGTGCCTGTCTTAGTGTGTGTGTGCCTGTCTTAGTGTGTGTGTGCCTGTCTTAGTGTGTGTGTGCCTGACTTAGTGTGTGTGTGCCTGTCTTAGTGTGTGTGTGTGTGTGTGCCTGTCTTAGTGTGTGTGTGTGTGTGCCTGTCTTAGTGTGTGTGTGTGTGTGTGTGTGTGTGCGCCTGTCTTAGTG
>NC_086326.1:4020667-4045667 GCF_036172605.1 Pelobates fuscus
TATACACACTGTGATATACATAGCCTGCTCTATATACAATCTATACACTGTGATATATATAGCCTGCTCTATATACAATCTATACACACTGTGATATATATAGCCTGCTCTATATACAATCTATATACACTGTGATATATATAGCCTGCTCTATATACAATCTATACACACTGTGATATATATAGCCTGCTCTATATACAATCTATACACAATGTGATATACATAGCCTGCTCTATATACAATCTATACACTGTGATATATATAGCCTGCTCTATATACAATCTATACACACTGTGATATATATAGCCTGCTCTATATACAATCTATATACACTGTGATATATATAGCCTGCTCTATATACAATCTATATACACTGTGATATATATATAGCCTGCTCTATATACAATCTATACACACTGTGATATATATAGCCTGCTCTATATACAATCTATACACACTGTGATATATATAGCCTGCTCTATATACAATCTATACACACTGTGATATATATAGCCTGCTCTATATACAATCTATATACACTGTGATATATATAGCCTGCTCTATATACAATCTATACACACTGTGATATATATAGCCTGCTCTATATACTATACACTGTGATATATATAGCCTGCTCTATATACAATCTATACACACTGTGATATATAGCCTGCTCTATATACAATCTATACACACTGTGATATATAGCCTGCTCTATATACAATCTATACACACTGTGATATATATAGCCTGCTCTATATACAATCTATATACACTGTGATATATATAGCCTGCTCTATATACAATCTATATACACTGTGATATATATAGCCTGCTCTATATACAATCTATACACACTGTGATATATAGCCTGCTCTATATACAATCTATACACACTGTGATATATATAGCCTGCTCTATATACAATCTATATACACTGTGATATATATAGCCTGCTCTATATACAATCTATACACACTGTGATATATATAGCCTGCTCTATATACAATCTATACACACTGTGATATATATAGCCTGCTCTATATACAATTTATACACACTGTAGACTGTAAGCTCATTTGAGCAGGGTCCTCTTCAACCTATTATTCCTGTAAGTTTTCTTGTAATTGTCTTATTTATTGTTACATCCCCCCCCCTCTCAAAATATTGTAAAGCGCTACGGAATCTGTTGGCGCTATATAAATGGCAATAATAATAATAATAATATAGCCTGCTCTATATACAATCTATACACGCTGTGATATATATAGCCTGCTCTATCAATATACTCTGTAATATATATATATATATATATATATATATATATATATATATATATTTATTGCTATATATATATATATTTATTGCTCTATATATACAATCTGTATGCCCTCACTGTATTTAAATACCATTTCTATACACCGTGATACACATCCCCAGCTCTAGATACAATCTGTATACACTGCATACTATCACATATTATATACACTGTATCTAAATACCAAGTGTGTGCATAGTATGATATAGTGTGTTATATTTACTTTTCTCACCCATTCGTTATGTGTGTTATTATTATTATTATTATTATTATTATTATTATTATTATTATTATTAATTGTGGAGGCATTGTGAATTCAGGCTTATCCTGTAGAATTTTTGGTGGTATTTGTTTGTGATCTGAGCAGTTAAATTCTTCCTATTCTTATCTAAATGCCAGGTAGCTCAATTCAGTTGGTATTTTTATTTTACCTCTTGTTTGATCATTTCCTCAGTATTTTGTAATCATGTGATAGGCTGACCCTTCTCAAAGCCCCCTCTGGGAGTAATCAGTTTATAAGGATATTAGTTAATTAAAAATCAAAGATGGAAAGTTTTGCCCAAGATCGTTCCTTTTGTGTAACACCAAATGCCTAAACAAGCGCCCCTCCAGGGAAGGCCACTTGAGCTGGGATCCCTGTAGCAGCCGTACTGGCCCAAGTGCTGGGAATTATAGCTTCATTGTGTGTGGATGGAGTGGGCAGCCTTATTACAGGACATAACGACCTGGCTCTTAACAGAGTTTGCCAAAAGGTTTATTCTGTAAAAACAAACCTTTTTCTCAAAATAATTCCCTCCTCGTAGTTTGAGAAAATAACAATTAAAGAGAAAAATCGGAAATTGAAGAGGTTTCTTTTTTTGTCTTTTTTTAAACTAATCCATTCAAATGGATAAAAACAGATACAATGTGTGCAGTTTGATTTTTACTGCAGGGCATTGAAAACACAATAGTCAAATATTACGGCGAAAAATCTGAAATGTCAAAACAAAGTTTCAAACAGATATTTTATTTTTGTCCAAAATGTAAGAAATCCGTAAAGTGTGTTCAATTCCTCATCCTTCACAATTTAATGAATTCTACGCGAAAAACCTAAAGCGATTAAGTTAAACGTTGATTTTAATAAATGAGGGAGGGAGGGAGGGGGGGGGGGGGGGGGGCTGTAGTCGTTGTGGAAGGGAGTTGGTAACTATTTGCTATCCGAGTTTTCCACATGGATTCTATTTATATTCGGAGTTTGTAACACGGGATTGTTTACTTTATAAATTTGTAAACATTAAATGATTTGTTTTATTACATTCAGAATCCTGGATACCTGTATGTATCAAGTTTGTAAAAATAAAATAAATATATATAAAATACATAAATTAAAAAAAAAAACAATTTAAAACGTTTTAATAATTTTCCTTAAGCACTGAATTCTATAATGTATTAGTATGACGTAGTAAACTGATTATTCTATATTTTAGTATGTTTTTTGACGTTTCGAAGATTTCTAATTCCATTTGGGGTTTTTTAAGCATACTGTATAAAGTTTGTAAATGATGCAGTTTTACAGTTTATCATGTTTGTAAACTAGAAATGGTCCATTTTAATTTCGGATCTATTTTTTTCCACTCTCCGCGTTTTTTTTTAATAATCATTGAATTCATTCTAAACATGGAATTCCTTACTTTCTAATTCGATAAATGATAGATCGCTCTGCCGAGTGTGATGTTTATGAACGTGGAATTCGATACTTTGTGATGTTTGTAAACACAGAATTCTATCAGGACACCTTCACGTTCTAAGCAGCTTCCTGGCTAAGCAATCTTAATAATAATCAGAGAATTAACCTCGACAATATTATTAGCAAATTAAGACCCCTCATCACAGTGCTTCCAATAAACAGCCCAATGACCCTGCCTGTTAGAAAGTCAGGTCCCCCATCTCAGTGACCCTTTAATACATTAAGCCAGGGGCTCTAAGCAGATCCAGGCAATGCCTGCTATTAATGCAACGAGTTGGCCGCTTGGAGTGAAAGTGCCCGAATTTGTTTGCGGTTGATCAAGGCTGGCCGGCTTTACTTCACTTTCTTTATCTTAATTCCGACTTGAAAAGATATAATTATCTAGTTTGAGCAGAGCTGCTATGAAATCCGTCTTTAGACAGAGAGAGAAAGTGTGGAGTGGGCTGCTGAGCCCAGAGCTGCTTGGTGCAGTCTGAGATAGGCTGTTAAATGAAGATGTGTTAGATTGTGATACAAAGGCCACTCACCTCATTAGCATGAAACCTTTTATTCTGCTTTTCCTGGGCCCTTTCAGGCTCCCTAATCCCTCCTATTTTCAAAGCACGATCTGTAATAAAGCTTTTAGGGGGTTTTCAAAGCTAATAGTATTCTCTGAAGATCCTATTGCTGTTATGTTGTATGGAATAAAGAATATATATATATATATAAATTAAGAAATTATATATTAAAAAAAGGGGGAAAGAATGGGCTAAATACTTAATATTATTATTATTTTATATTTTTATTTTTTTTAAATGAAGGTTGGAAACAATTTCCAGAGAGGCCATCGGGCTGTTGGGAGAAATGTGTTTAATATTGGGGTGTCAGACAGGCGGTTATTTGAAGTAAATACAAAATAAATTCGGTTTTAGTGGTAAATGTATCCATTGATATAAAACCTCCAGCGATCTGCCCTGTAACTATGGAGCCATGTATTTATTAATATAGTATTCGCTCTGAGATGGACATTGATACAATGTATTTATAAAATGGATATTTGCCATTTCTGTTTATTTCCAAGCGGACACCCAGCCCACGTGCATTGTACACAGTAAGTTTGGGCTGGTAATTAACTAGCCCATTCTCTCTGGGTCTTATCGCTGCGTAAAGAGTAGTCAGATTGTCCTAAATTATGTCCAACCAGCCCCCTGGATCCACGGATTAAGAGATTAAAAGAAGACCACTGTGGCCGCTCTCTATCCCCCCTTAATATTTCTGGTATGATAATTGGCTAAACTGATTTGCACTCACACAAAAGCTCCCAGAACTCTTTGTAGCTGTAACACAAAAAAAAAAAGAAAAAAAAAAAGAAGCTGTTTCTCTGTCAATGGAATAAAAGTGATTAAATGAGTCTATCAGGATAAGGAAGAAACAAGCCTTGTACTGCAGCCCTGGCCAGCAAAGGTCCCAGCACGGCAAGGCTGCTTCTAGAACAGGTGCACTCACCCTATCTAGAACCTCACACGGAAACTGGCCAAACATTAATACACAGACATTCAGACATTTATTATTTCATTTCAAACAAATATTTTTGTTTTGACTTTTTTACTTAAATTTTAATTATTTTTAACTCTTCATTCCTCCTTGACAAAAACCAGACAGGAATGATAACAAAAATAATAATAACAAAAATAAACTAATTAAATTAAATATATATATAACATATTAAATGAGGAAAATATAATATTGAATTAGTTGAGACACAATACAACCTAGTGAGCGTTATCGTGCGAGGTGTTTCTAATTGTAAAGGTAGAATATTTTTTTCTAATTAAATAAATGCTGAGTTGACATGGATAACACTGGGAGCATTTTAATAAATCTTTATTGACAAAATATTGACAGGGTTCATACTTCTTAGAAGTATATAGTGTGTTAGAATTCTAACAAATTAACACAAACACAAAAATATGTACAATCTGGTATAGAAGACATAAGGAAAACAATCGATTTGTTTTATTAATATTATTTCATTATTATTGTCCATGTTTAGTAGCTTTCTATATATTGGACCAGAATCTCAGTGCTTCAAAAAAAAAAAAAAATATATGTGTGATCAGTTTTTTGTTTTTTTTGTTTTGAATTTATTTGAAAGATCCATTAAATGTCTTTACTGTGCCAGGATGCTGGGGTTAAACGCATCACACGCCATGGGGAATTGCTCCAAATAAACTTGTCCTTTTCAATCCCCCTCCAATATCTGGCAGCCCATCATCCCTCCCCAAATCGTGTCCGGTCCCTGTGGCCTGTATTTATTCTACTGAAGGTTCCTTTTCACAATCACTTGAATTATACCATAAAATGTATACAAACTGCACATTTCTCTTAAAAAAAAAATATATAAAAAATATAAAGCACACAGAGTCAGTCCTCCCCCCTCCAAAAAACAAACAAAATTAAATGAAAAAAACAACTTACAATATTTTCTGCCATCTGAAACCATTTGCTCGAGGTTTCTCATGCAATTCAAGTTTGTGTAACAGGTGTTTCCTTATCTTTCATTCGTTTCTGTTTGTTTTTTCTTGTTTTTTTTTTTTGTTTTTTTTTGGCTGTGAAAAAAAAAAAACCGAGACAGAAAAATTGGAAGTGCAAAAATTGTCCTGTGTTTCTGTTGTGTGTGCTGTATTCTCGTGTCTGCTGAGCACCTGCCAGGAGGAGGCTGTTTGTTGGTTTGTGCCCCATGGATTGTCCTGGGGCAGGGACACTTTCCGTTTCTCCTGCTTTTTAGCGTTTGTTAAATAATGACAGTTCAAAGTGCTAAGGGTTAATCGTCCGATGTGACATCTATCTCCTCAGGGCTGGCCTGCTTGGTTGCAATTCTCCACCGGTTGATGTGATGGGTCCCTTTCTTCTTCTGAGATGAGTCTGATCCTTCCTCCTCCAGCTTCTGCCGTTTGAACTTTGTTCTTCTGTTCTGAAACCAAACTTTTACCTTTAGAAAGAAAAAAAAGCAGATTAGCGTCAGATACAGTACAGTTAGCGTCAGATACAGTATAGTTAGCGTCAGATACAGTACAGTTAGCGTCAGATACAGAACAATTAGCGTCAACAACTGATTAGTTCAATGATACGGGATAATTTGCGTCAACTACAGAATAATTAGCGTCTCTTTAACCCCTTAAGGACACATGACATGTGTGACATGTCATGATTCCCTTTTATTCCAGAAGTTTGGTCCTTAAGGGGTTAAGTGAATAAAGCCCCAACAGTTACAGGAGACCTGGGGCAGGTCTGTGTGTGAATATGGGGAGAATTAATAAAGCGGTTCCAGGTCTCGGTGTAATGGGGAGAATTAATAAAGCGGTTCCAGGTCTGTGTGTGAATATGGGGAGAATATGGGTTCCAGGTCTGGGTGTAATGGGGAGAATTAATAAAGCGGTTCCAGGTCTGTGTGTGAATATGGGGAGAATTAATAAAGCGGTTCCAGGCCTGTGTGTGTGTATATGGGGAGAATTAATAAAGCGGTTCCAGGTCTGGGTGTAATGGGGAGAATTAATAAAGCGGTTCCAGGTCTGTGTGTGAATATGGGGAGAATTAATAAAGCGGTTCCAGGTCTCGGTGTGAATATGGGGAGAATTAATAAAGCGGTTCCAGGTCTGTGTGTGAATATGGGGAGAATTAATAAAGCGGTTCCAGGTCTGGGTGTAATGGGGAGAATTAATAAAGCGGTTCCAGGTCTATGTGTGAATATGGGGAGAATTAATAAAGCGGTTCCAGGTCTGTGTGTGAATATGGGGAGAATTAATAAAGCGGTTCCAGGTCTGTGTGTTAATATGGGGAGAATTAATAAAGCGGTTCCAGGTCTCGGTGTTATGGGGAGAATTAATAAAGCGGTTCCAGGTCTGGGTGTGAATATGGGGAGAATTAATAAAGCGGTTCCAGGTCTGGGTGTAATGGGGAGAATTAATAAAGCGGTTCCAGGTCTGTGTGTGAATATGGGGAGAATTAATAAAGCGGTTCCAGGTCTGTGTGTGATGGGGAGAATTCATAAAGCGGTTCCAGGTCTGGGTGTAATGGGGAGAATTAATAAAGCGGTTCCAGGTCTGTGTGTAATGGGGAGAATTAATAAAGCGGTTCCAGGTCTGTGTGTGATGGGGAGAATTAATAAAGCGGTTCCAGGTCTGTGTGTGATGGGGAGAATTAATAAAGCGGTTCCAGGTCTGTGTGTAATGGGGAGAATTAATAAAGCGGTTCCAGGTCTGGGTGTAATGGGGAGAATTAATAAAGCGGTTCCAGGTCTGTGTGTAATGGGGAGAATTAATAAAGCGGTTCCAGGTCTGTGTGTAATGGGGAGAATTAATAAAGCGGTTCCAGGTCTGGGTGTAATGGGGAGAATTAATAAAGCGGTTCCAGGTCTGTGTGTAATGGGGAGAATTAATAAAGCGGTTCCAGGTCTGTGTGTGATGGGGAGAATTAATAAAGCGGTTCCAGGTCTGTGTGTGATGGGGAGAATTAATAAAGCGGTTCCAGGTCTGTGTGTAATGGGGAGATTACATCACAGCCTGAGACAGACATATTCCTATACTGGAAACAAGAAGGGAACAAAGTATGAAATTAACCCATTCCTGCCCACACCAACTCTTTGCCTAGGTATTATGGGATGCCAGCTGTCCGAGTTACCATGGTGCCATGCCCAAATTGGCCAGATTTGGACAAATTCTCCAAATTCTTCATAGACAGCCTACCCCAGTACCATAACCACTGTATGATTGAATATATATATATCTAGCGATACTGTATGATAAATACCCGGATTGGACCTGCCCCAGTACTATAATCACTGTATCATGTGAGAGCACTTCCTTTATTCATTGAATTCTCTATCTAGCGATACTGTGTGATGCCCATGGACTCCTGGTACAAAATATAGAAGATCCCCACCATCTGATCTCTAACGTATTTACTAAAACTTTCATGTGACTATTGTTTACACTCCCTCATGCCTGCACGCCTGTTTTCTATATTAGGATTTGATTCTATATTACAGTCTATCAATATGTCTGTCACCTGATGTCAAGGTTTCAATATGTCACCTGATGTCAAGGTTTCAATATGTCACCTGATGTCAAGGTTTCCATATGTCACCTGATGTCAAGGTTTCAATATGTCACCTGATGTCAAGGTTTCAATATGTCACCTGATGTCAAGGTTTCAATATGGCACCTGATGTCAAGGTTTCCATATGGCACCTGATGTCAAGGTTTCAATATGGCACCTGATGTCAAGGTATCAATATGTCACCTGATGTCAAGGTATCAATATGTCACCTGATGTCAAGGTATCAATATGGCACCTGATGTCAAGGTATCAATATGGCACCTGGTGTCAAGGTATCAATATGTCACCTGATGTCAAGGTATCAATATGTCACCTGATGTCAAGGTTTCAATATGGCACCTGATGTCAAGGTTTCAATAGGATTTTTACCAGTTTCATGATAATAATCCCATGTTCTATGCTACTGGGCGAGTTACTATGGTTACTGGGCATTTGTGAGCTTTGGAGCAGAGAAACTCCAGTGCGTGATGGGAATTGCAGTGAGAAAGTTTTTCGTTCGATCCCTGGCACTGAAAGGGTTAAGGCGTCTCGGCACAGCAATACCCCCCTCCCCCCATTCAGTAAATCCATTATTCTGCTCAGTAATATGAAGGAATAAATAGATAAAACGCTTTTCACATGGTGCAGGAATTCTCCCCAAACTCTGCCAAAACCATACAGATGCTGCCTCAATATATTATTCATTGGCCCCTGACTGGACCCACTCACTGAATTCCAGGTTTTTATTAACCCCCGACCATTAGATCCAGGTTTCTAAACTGGCCTGTTTGAATAAAGCAAATGCTCTTTGAAGATTAAAATCTTGAAATCGCTAAAAAAAAAAAAAAAAGGGACTATTGTCTGGTGTGTGCTCTATTTAATCTCCCTCTCCCCCTCTCCCCCAAATAACTAATGACTCCAACGAGTACAGGCCGTTACCGTCAGATTATAGTCTGGGAGCCTCTATTTATAAATAATTCAATGTTTATTTCAAATACCAGCCAGTTACATATTGCAGTGTATAATACAGTTAGATTATGTACGACCCCCAGGACTCATTTAGGGCTGTATTTACTAAACAGTGATCTGTGTAGACTTCATTATCGAATTCTCTCACTTAATGCCAAATAAAATTCAGATGACAACAAAATCTAAAATTCGGCCATGACCCCATTCTGGTTCAAAAATATGAGACTTGTTCCCCTCCATTAAGTAGTGAGTCTTCAATACACCAACCAGGAACTCCGACATTTGACAGAATAATTGCTAAATTATCTCCCCACATTGAGCTAAATGCAGGGATATTTTAGGACAGGGGGCTATGACTGGGGTGGGGGTCTGCATTTTACGCATTTTATAACCCCGCCACCTGTGTCATTAGAAGAAGGGGTGAGTTTAATTTGCTTTTAGTTTGTTAATTAGGGGGAGAGGGGGATCCATGTATCTGCACAGATAAAAAAAAAAATCTTATTCAGTTGTCAACAACACAAAGACCCCCAATCAGGAAGGACAAAGACCACCGTAAATGGGAGCCTCCCAGGACAGAGAGCCTGGTCAGTCTGTGGAAGAAGCCAGTCATTCCTTGGAAGTGTCAGTGAACTTAAAAACAAAAAGACTGAACTTTATAGACCCCCACCTGACCTCCTGTGCCCCCCCCCCCCCCATAATAAAAAGTGTTACAACTTAATCCACACAGAGGATGTTAGTGTCACATTGGGACATGGGGGCCCCCTCTCCATGACATAGTAATCTGCAACCCATGCAAAGCTGATAGTCCTTTAACCATGTCTCTGCCAGCCTGGAGCAATGGCAACCAATGGGTCAACAGCCCCAGCACATAAATACACACACAGATACCTAGAACATTCATTGAAGAATAGTAACACACAATTACATTTAGAATCGGAAAACAAACCCGGATATTGTATTTAGCTTTTTACATTTCTGTGTCGATTTAATAATTATTCATTAATATTTGGATGTATGTGTGTGAATGTATTATTGTACATATAACACAAACACACACACACACAGAAACACACAGAAACACAGACACACACACAGAAACACACACACACACACACAGAAACACACACACACACAGAAACACACACACACACACAGACACACACACAGAAACACACACACACACACACACACAAACACACACACACACAGAAACACACACAGAAACACACACACACACACACACAGAACCTGCATGCATTTTATGAATCTATGTAAATGTTTGAAGAAAACCTTTTGGAGAATGACACTAATTATTAGAAAGTCGGCCGAATAGTTTAATCTGGATTTATTTGTGTGAACGAGGAAATATTTGCTTTGTCTGTGAAGAGGAACAATGGGTAAACCACTTAAATCATATTTCTTGATTTTTGGATTTCAGCCAAACAAACTACCAAAACATTGGGAAATAATTCATTTTAAACAGGAGAATAACATTATTATTATTTGTTTAAACCTGGCGTCAGTTACAAAATCTCTCTCCACGTTAATGTGAGTAAATAAGGAAACAATGTAACCGCTTTCTGTTCGCAATCATTAATAACAAAATATTAATCCCAGGAATGGAACCAGGCGGCCAATATATAGAAATATTATGGAACCAGGCGGCCAATATATAGAAAGGATTTACACCCGGCCTCATTGGACTCCCAGCAGATACAACTAATCAGCAATGCTCGATGGTTTATTGGTAGAAAGTCAATTTAATTAGGAAAAAAAACCACAAACTCCCTTAAATGAATCCGGGGATTAAGTGGGGAGTCTTGCACTGTAATTTCGGATGGTCAGTGTTGTTTTATTTTATTCATATTTTCTATTTTACATAAATTGGACTTTTTAGCTGTGAATTGTTCGAGGTGTTGCCAGTTTCTGTGAAGTTTTTAATTTATAAATGTGGTCTTTTTATAGGAGATAATTCTTCCTTTGGAAATATGAGACAGCTCTGACATGTGTCTGGGTACCTGGACCCCAGTGTGGTCCTATCTCAGAGTAAGGACCTATCTCAGAGGGTTCTCCCACCTTGACCTCAGTATGGTCCTATCTCAGAGTAAGGACCTATCTCAGTGGGTTCTTCTACCTTGACCTCACTGTGGTCCTATCTTAGAGTAAGGACCTATCTCAGTGGGTTCTCTTACCTTGACCTCACTGTGGTCCTATCTCAGATTAAGGACCTATCTCAGAGGGTTCTCCTACCTTGACCTCACTGTGGTCCTATCTCAGAGGGTTCTCCTACCTTGACCTCACTGTGGTCCTATCTCAGTGGCTTCTTCTACATTGACCTCAGTGGGGTCCTATCTTAGAGTAAGGACCCATCTCAGAGGGTTCTCCTACCAGGATCACAGTTTGGTCCTATCTCAGACGGTTCTCCTGCCTGTGTCTTAGTACCTGGTCTTCAGTGTGGTCCTATCGCAGAGGGTTCTCCTACCTGGACCCCAGTGTGGTCCTATCTCAGAGGGTTCTCCTACCTGTGTCTCTGTGAGGCTCAGACTGTGAGCCAGCTGCTTCCTCTCTGCCCCAACCACATAATGGTTCTTCTCAAATGCGTGTTCCAGGCGCAGTAGCTGGGATGGGGAGAAGGCAGTGCGGATCCGTTTGGGTTTCCTGGCCAGTGCATTATGTAACAGAAAACTCTCCGCACTGGTATCGTTACCTGGGGACACAGCAAGAACACAGAGCTCAGACAAGGAACCAGAGCCCCCTCCCCAACACCGCTGCCACTGCCTCTGTGTGCAGCCAGAGCAACTAACTGCCCTAGCCAGTCCTACTTACTGCCCCGCCAGTCCTACTTACTGCCCCAGTCATTTCTATTTTATAAACACTAACTGCCCCAGTCATTACTACTTTATAAACACTAACTGCCCCAGTCATTCATACTCACACCAACTGCCCCAGTCATTACTACGGTATAAACACTAACTGCCCCAGTCATTACTACTTTATAAACACTAACTGCCCCAGTCATTACTACGGTATAAACACTAACTGCCCCAGTCATTTCTATTTTATAAAAAATAACTGCCCCAGTCATTACTACTTTATAAACACTAACTGCTGTTAATATGTCAGACAATTACATTTCTTCAGTTGAACTAAGTATTTGTATTCATTAACTAAATGTAGTCTATACCTAGCGGGGACAGACAGACAGACACGCACTGCATTGCACACAGTTACACACAGTCGGCTCCCATACATTAAATATCACGCTGGTTATTTATATTATCGATTTGTGTTCATTTATTAATTAGAAGAAGCCATAGCTTTAATATAAGTACTTGGATATTTTATAAGACACGAATTAAAATGGGTTCTGGATATAAATTCCTCTTCCATTCAATATAAATCGATGAATATGCGGAATAAGTGAAACAAGACATTTCTGATGGGAAACGATATAAATATCTGTGTTTAGATCAAGATATAAATCGTACAAACAGAACTCATATTGTCCTAAAATGATTAAATCGGCAGCTTTTAGTTTTATAATCGGTAACAATTAAATGCTAAATACGGACAAGTTTATTTAACAAACAGCGAATTCCAATCATTGGAATGAAATCGGACATTCTGTGAAATCCGGGACTTGCTGCTTCGGACAATGTGTTTTTTATTTCTATTTTTTTCTGTAATATTTTGCGATTCGCTTTTTTTGATCCGCGGCAATTCGCAATTTAGTGAATAAAGCCGAATTGGAACGATTTGGAAATGAAAGCAGTAGCTGTGTATATTAATAGCCATACATTGCTTTACGCAGAGAGCGATTTATTGTTTACAAGACTATCTGCCATGACTGATTCTCCACTCGCCCAATGTGCTTCTAATTATCTCCACTTCGATATCTCTCGCTCAAAAACCACTTCGATCTCACCCCACTCAGATGGATTTACTGGGAGAAGAGGGAACGCAAAGTTCACGTTTATTTACTAAACTTCGAATTGTAGCGCATTATAATCTAAATGGAAAAATGAGTCAAAAACATCCCATATGTGAAATTAATTAAGTTTGGAGATTTTTTTTTTTTTTTGCAAATAAGCTTTTTAGTTTTTTTATTTTTTTATTAATAAATATTGTTCCTGGAATTAAACTGCTTTACAATGTGGAGTTTAAAAGTCAAATTCTTCAATAATTGGTTTATATTCCCCCCCCCCCTGTCAGCCAGTCCCAGCATCGAAGATTTCGTTTAGGAGGTGTTTATAGGGTCTCTGCCTGTATCCCAGCAGGAAAACCAACAGAGGAAATCCAATGATCCCAGATCACCAAGCATGTCCAGGTAGAATAAAAATAAGAGACTAATCAGTGGAGAGGCCTAGCATTATTAAACATGATTTACATTACTGGGGTTATTTTAATCACGGGTTTATTCGATGATTAATGTAATGTTCGATGTATAATATATAATGCAATATACATTATACACAAATACAAAATGGTGTTTGAAAAGGAAGATATTACCTATTCACACATCTTCTCTCACAAATATATACATTTACATAACCACAAATATATCATTAAACATTAAAAGCTTCCTTGTGACAAGTGCATGATCAGCCTGGAAAAATAGACTATTTGTTTAAAAGATTTTATATCATAGTGCATCCCCTCGTGGCACATTGATTTTAATGTAAACTGAATTTTTTTTAATATTCTCGTTTTCACAAACGGTTTCTAAGATCCACAAATGCCGCTTGCTTTACGTTCCAATTAACATATGTTTTTAATTCCCAGATAAGTCAGCATGTGGCCATATTTTAATAGATCTATTTATACTGCGAGGCATGTTTATTCTATTTTGTCATAAGTTTCCAGTGGTCGCTGTTGTGGGAATTAGTTTAAAAAAATAAAATAAAATAAATAGAAAGGTGACTAATAAGCAAATGAAATGAATATTTTTGTGTGAAAACAATCCGAGTTTGCCGAGCCAGCTGCTTGTGTCTGTATTGGTGTTGTTGTTGGTTAATATTTGTGTCAGTGTTTGTCTTTGAATGTAACAATGTTTTCCTTCGAACGTTCTGATGTTTATAAAATGAAAGTTACATTGTTAGCGGTTGGAACGAATTCCCAGGGCTGACATGACATGTTAGTATAATAAACTCCTAATTCTGCACTTTTACTCTCTTTCAACGCACACATTCACTTTTTCCTCCCGAATTCTGGCTTTTTTTTACTCTTTCATCACAAAAATGAATCCTGTGAAAAGTTTCACTTTTCTTTCAGGAAGGAGTCTACCCGCAGAACTGTCCAGGAACAGACACTTACCTTGGAATCGGTGTCCCAGATATCTGTAGCGATGTATTAACCAGGGATAGAAAGTCGATGGGTCCCTTTGCTGAGAGGTAAAGAGTGGGTGCGGAGAGTGCGGGCTGGGCAGGGGGTGAGCTGCCAGGGCATGAGGTGGGGGCACTGGGTGAACTGGCACAGCCGGGTTAGGGGGGTGAGATACAGCCTCTGCGAACACCAGGTCCGTGTTGGGGTAGACCCCCCTGCCAGTGGAGTGGAAGCCATTGAGGAAGGGGTTGATGGGGCTGGAGTTGGCATAGCTGAGGGCAGCTGGTCTGATGGGCTCCTCGGAGCGAGAGACTGGCAAAGGGCTGTCCTTGGCCACCAAGGATTCGATGGTGAAGCACCTCTTTGGTGTGGGCTGAAACATGGCTCCCCAAAACTCCTGTCCCCCTGTGTCAGCCAGGGGTGGGGGGAGGAGAGGGGCCACACAGAGGAACAGAAAGTAGATCAGAAGCTGGTCTCTTCCCCAAATAAGGAATCCTGTGCTGTGGAGCTCTGGGTGCAGTGATTGGAGCTCAGTGAGGGGCAGAGCTCTGGCTGTCCTAGCCTTGCAAGCTTCCTGGGTGAGTGGGTCAGCAAGTCCGCAGACAATCCATGATGTGCAGGGCTCTGCCTAGCGATGTGTGAGTGTGAGTGAGTGTGCGGCTAATTAGTGACACACAGCTCCCTGCGCAGCCGCCTGGCGCACTCATTGGACATTGCGCACAGGGGAGGCGCACAGTGCGTCAGAGCGCAAAGCCTGGAGCCAGGAATCCAGGCTGGGAACGGGCAACCAGCTATCACACAGGCCTCAGCTACAGCCAACTAGTTACTAGAGGGGCTCAGAGACTGGGACTGGGGGGGCTCAGAGACTGGGACTGGGGGGGGGGGGGGGGGGCTCAGAGACTGGGACTGGGGGGGGGGGGCTCAGAGACTGGGACTGGGACTGGGGGGGGGCAAAAAGACTGGGACTGGGAGGGGGCTCAGAGACTGGGACTGGGGGGGGCAAAAAGACTGGGGGGGGGGGGCTCAGAGAATGGGACTGGGGCTCAGAGACTGGGACTGGGGGTGGGGGCTCAGAGACTGGGACTGGGAGGGGGCTCAGAGACTGGGGGGGCTCAGAGACTGGGACTGGGGGGGGGCAAAAAGACTGGGGGGGCTCAGAGACTGGAACTGGTGGGGCTCAGAGACTGGGACTGGGGGGGCTCAGAGACTGGGACTGGGGGGGGCAAAAAGACTGGGGGGGCTCAGAGACTGGGACTGGGGCTCAGAGACTGGGACTGTGGGTGGGGGCTCAGAGACTGGGACTGGGAGGGGGGGCAAGAAGACTGGGGGGGCTCAGAGACTGGGACTGGGGCTCAGAGACTGGGACTGGGAGTGGGGGCTCAGAGGCTGGGACTGGGAGGGGGCTCAGAGACTGGGGGGGCTCAGAGACTGGGATTGGGGGGGACTCAGAGACTGGGACTGGGGGGAGGGGCAAAAAGACGGGGGGGGGGCTCAGAGACTGGGACTAGGGGGCTCAGAGACTGGGACTGGGGGGCTCAGAGACTGGGACTGGGAGGGGACTCAGAGATTGGGACTGGGGCTCAGAGACTGGGACAGGGAGGGCTTAGAGACTGGAACTGGGGGGCTCAGAGACTGGAACTGGTGGGCTCAGGGACTGGGACTGGGGGGCTCAGAAACTGGAACTGGGGGGGCTCAGAGACTGGTACTGGGTGGGCTCAGAGACTGGGACTGGGGGGGGCTCAGAGACTGGGATACAGTCTGGGGGTAGCTCAGAGACTGGGGGGACAGGAATACAGCCTGGGGGGGGGGGGCTCAGAGACTCAGACTGGGGGGGCTCAGAGACTGGGACTGGGACTGGGACTGGGCGGGCTCATGGACAGGAATACAGCCTGGAGGGGGGGGTGGGAGCGTCAGAGATTCAGAGACTTAGACTGGGGGGGGGGCTCAGAGACTGGGACTGGGGCAGGTCCAGACTGGGAACTAAAAGCAGCCCTGGAAAAAAAATCTATACCAGCCCAATAATGTGTTGCGCCAGCATGGTGTACTGATACAGAGTTAGAAAAGATAACTTAAAATTAAAAAATTATTACTCCAGCGTGAAAAACAGTACTCATAGGCTTCAAAATAAACAAAAGAGTGCCTTTATTTTAAGCAGACCTACATATGCATGTAATCAATGTTTCAGTCCAACTACCTTGACATATTAAGGAAAGCTTAGTAATGGAACTGAAATGGTGAATGTATGTAGGGCACAACTGTAAAAATTGACGTTATCTTGTTTATTTTGAAGTCCTGTGGGTGCGCTCTTCACTTTAAATATGTTATTGTGCTGGAGTATGCACCTAGCAACAAGACTCGGCCAATATCTGCTCATTACATATGGTACATATTAATGACATCTCTCTGTGTATTATTCTTATCTTAATGTACATTAATATATGTGTAAATATAATAGGCATAATTCTCTCTCTCTCTCTCTCTCTCTCTCTCTATATATATATATATATATATAACTAATACACACATTAATATACAAGTCATATATATCTACCTCTGTGTGCCTATTCCCCCCCAGTCCCTCTCTATGTTTCTTTCTCCCCCTCACTGCTCATCTGTGTCCATGTCTCCACTCTCCTTCCCCCTGTCTCCTTTTTCCCTTCCCCTGTGTCTCTCTCCTTTCTCCTCCTCCCCCTGTGTGCCTCTCCCTCTGTGTCTCTATCTCCCCATCTCTCTTCCCCTCTGTTTCTTTCTCCTCCCTCCACCATCTTCTCTATTTCCCCTCTTTCTCTCCCTGTGTCTCACTCTTCCCCCTCTGTCTCTTTCTCCCTCTTGTCCCTGTGTCACTCTCTTTCCCCCTCTGTCTCTTTTCTTCCCCTCCCCCTGTGTCTCTCTCTATTCTCCCACTGTCTATTTCTCCCCCCTCCTCTTGTGTCTCTCTATTCCCTTTCTGTCTCTTTTCCCCCCTCCCATTTACCAAAAGAAGTCAGAGGGGGGCGGCTGTGCTCCATGCATGCTCCCTCGCTGTTCCCACAATTCCCAGCACAGTATGATGTGGCTGTGCTGGGAATTGTGGGAACCGCGAGGGAGCATGATAGAGAGACAGTCTTCCTATGCTAACAGCTCACTGCTGACAGCATTAGCCAGTGTGCTGCCATACCAGCTGGGCGGCCACCCGGCCCAGCGGCACCAGCGTGGAACGTGGCCGGCCCCCTCAGAGTGTGCCACCAGACCAGCCTACATGCGCAGCCCCCAGGTGCCGCGGCCCACTGGGAAATTTCCCGGTATCCCGGTGGGCCAGTCCGACCCTGGACTGGGGGGGCTCAGAGACTGGGACTGGGGGGGCTCATGGACAGGAATACAACCTGGGGGGAGGGGCTCAGAGACTCGGACTGGGGGGGAGGCTCATGGATTGATACAACCTGGGGGGAGGGGCTCAGAGACAGTAATACAACCTGAGGGGGGAAGGGCTCAGAGACAGGAATCCAGCCTGGGGGCTCAGGGACTGGGGGCTCAGGGACTGGGGGTTATAGTCTGAGGTTTGGAGGGGGGATTCAGGGTCTGGAACTTGAGGGTAACTCAGATCTTGGAACTTGGGGGTCTTAGAGTTGAGCAATGGGGTTCAGGAAACTCAGGATCCTATAAAAGGGTGGTGGTGGACGGTGCTCAGACCCAGGGATTGTGGGGGACTTATTGTGTGGGACTGGGGACTGACAGTTTCTGAGTGAGGGTGCTTAGACTCTAGGATTGGGAAAAGAGGTACCTGCAGAAAACCTACCGGGTCAATTTTTATACCAAAGAAATTACCATTTCGAGAGGGCAGTATTTTCTCCTTCCTGCCCTGTGCAGGAGCAGAGTAGGGGCTCAGAGTTAGGACTGTTAGGGTCATATACCATTGAACTGGGGACCAGAGTCTGGAAATAAAGGGTCAGAGTCTGGGAAGGGGGTTTAGAGGTAGGAGTAGGAGGCACAGAGTCTGTGAAGGGGGGGTTCAGAAATAGTGCTGGGGGACACTGAGTCTGGGAATGGGGGGTCAGAGTCTGGGAATGGGGATCAGAAAAGTGCTGGGGGATCAGAGTCTGGGAATGGGGAGTCAGAGTCTGTGAATGGGGGGGTTCAGAAATAGTGCTGGAGGACACTGAGTCTGGGAAAGGGGGGTCAGAGTCTGGGAATGGGGGGTCAGAAATAGTGCTGGGGGATCAGAGTCTGGGAATGGGGAGTCAGAGTCTGTGAATGGGGGGGTTCAGAAATAGTGCTGGAGGACACTGAGTCTGGGAAAGGGGGGTCAGAGTCTGGGAATGGGGGGTCAGAAATAGTGCTGGGGGATCAGAGTCTGGGAATGGGGAGTCAGAGTCTGTGATTGGGGGGGTTCAGAAATAGTGCTGGAGGACACTGAGTCTGTAAATGGGGGGTCAGAGTCTGGGAATGGAGGGGCACCGAGTCTGGGGGTCAGAGTCTGGGAATGGGGGCACTGAGTCTGGAATGGGGTGTCAGAGTCTGGAAATGGAGGGCACTGAGTCTGGAATGGGGGGTCAAAGTCTGGGAATGGGGGTTTCAGAAATAGTGCTGGGGACACTGAGTCTGGAATGGGGGGTCAGAGTCTGGAATAGGGGGTCAGAGTCTGGGAATGGGGGACACTGAGTCTGGAATGGGGAGCACTGAGTCTGGAAATGGGGGGCACTGAGTCTGGAATGGGGGGTCAGAGTCTGGAATGGGGGGTCAGAATCTGGGAATGGGGGGGTTCAGAAATAGTGCTGGAGGACACTGAGTCTGGGAAAGGGGGGTCAGAGTCTGGGGGGTCAGAAATAGTGCTGGGGGATCAGAGTCTGGGAATGGGGAGTCAGAGTCTGTGATTGGGGGGGTTCAGAAATAGTGCTGGAGGACACTGAGTCTGTAAATGGGGGGTCAGAGTCTGTAAATGGGGGGTCAGAGTCTGGGAATGGGGGGGGGCACCGAGTCTGGGGGTCAGAGTCTGGGAATGGGGGCACTGAGTCTGGAATGGGGTGTCAGAGTCTGGAAATGGAGGGGACTGAGTCTGGAATGGGGGGTCAAAGTCTGGGAATGGGGGTTTCAGAAATAGTGCTGGGGACACTGAGTCTGGAATGGGGGGTCAGAGTCTGGAATAGGGGGTCAGAGTCTGTTAATGGGGGACACTGAGTCTGGAATGGGAGCACTGAGTCTGGAAATGGGGGGCACTGAGTCTGGAATGGGGGGTCAGAGTCTGGAATGGGGGGTCAGAATCTGGGAATGGGGGGCACTGAGTCTGGAATATGGGGCACTGAGTCTGGAATGGGGGGCACTGAGTCTGGAATGGGGGGTCAGAGTCTGGGAATGGGGGGCACTGAGTCTGGAATGGGGGGTCAGAGTTTGGAATGGGGGGTCAGAGTCTGGTAATGGGGGGTCAGAGTCTGGTAATGGGGGGTCAGAGTCTGGAATGGGGGGGGGGTCAGAGTCTGGTAATGGGGGATATTTTGCCACGCCGGTATTTGTATTATAAGAACCACAAATTTTATTTATATAGCACTAACAGGTATACTCAGCACTTTACAGGTTACATTACAGTAGAGGGAGGTACAGTAAGTGCAGTAGGTATACAGTGTGTGTATATTTTATTTATATAGCACTAACAGGTGTACTCAGCACGTTACAGGTTACATTACAGTAGAGGGAGGTACAGTAAGTGCAGTAGGTATACAGTGTATGTATATTTTATTTACATAGCGCTAACAGGTGTACTCAGTACCTTACAGGTTACATTACAGTAGAGGGAGGTACAGTAAGTGCAGTAGGTATACAGTGTATGTATATTTTATTTATATAGCACTAACAGGTGTACTCAGCACTTTACAGGTTACATTACAGTAGAGGGATGTACAGTAAGTGCAGTAGGTATACAGTGTATGTATATTGTATTTATATAGCGCTAACAGGTGTACTCAGTACTTTACAGGTTACATTACAGTAGAGGGAGGTACAGTAAGTGCAGTAGGTATACAGTGTGTGTATATTTTATTTATATAGCGCTAACAGGTGTACTCAGCACTTTACAGGTTACATTACAGTAGAGGGAGGTACAGTAAGTGCAGTAGGTATACAGTGTATGTATATTATATATATATATATAGCGCTAACAGGTGTACTCAGCACTTTACAGGTTACATTACAGTAGAGGGAGGTACAGTAAGTGCAGTAGGTATACAGTTTATGTATATATTATACAGAGCTAACAGGTGTACTCAGCACTTTACAGGTTGCATTACAGAAGAGGGAGGTACAGTAAGTGCAGTAGGTATACAGTGTATGTTTATTTTATTTATATAGCTGTGACAGGTCTACTCTGCACTTTACAGGTTACATTACAGTAGTGGGAGGTACAGTAAGTGCAGTTGGTATACAGTGTATGTATATTTTATTTATATAGCACTAACAGGTGTAATCAGCACTTTACAGGTTACATTACAGCAGAGGGAGGTACAGTAAGTGCAGTAGGTATACAGTGTATGTATATTTTATTTATATATTGCTAACAGGTGTACTCAGCACTTTACAGGTTACATTACAGTAGAGGGAGGTACAGTAAGTTCAGTAGGTATACAGTGTATGTATATTATATTTATATAGCGCTAACAGGTGTACTCAGCACGTTACAGGTTACATTACAGTAGAGGGAGGTACAGTAAGTGCAGTAGGTATACAGTGTATGTTTATTATATTTATATAGCACTAACAGGTGTACTCAGCACTTTACAGGTTACATTACAGTAGAGGGAGGTACAGTAAGTGCAGTAGGTATACAGTGTATGTTTATTATATTTATATAGCACTAACAGGTGTACTCAGCACTTTACAGGTTACATTACAGTAGAGGGAGGTACAGTAAGTGCAGTAGGTATACAGTGCATGTTTATTTTATTTATATAGCGCTAACAGGTGTACTCAGCACTTTACAGGTTACATTACAGTAGAGGGAGGTACAGTAAGTGCAGTAGGTATACAGTGTATGTATATTATATTTATATAGCGCTAACAGGTGTACTCAGCACGTTACAGGTTGCATTACAGTAGAGGGAGGTACAGTAAGTGCAGTAGGTATACAGTGTATGGATTTTATATTTATATAGAGCTAACAGGTGTACTCAGCGCTTTACATGTTACATTACAGTAGAGGGAGTTACAGTAAGTGCAGTAGGTATACAGTGTATGGATTTTATATTTATATAGAGCTAACAGGTGTACTCAGCACTTTACAGGTTACATTACAGTAGAGGGAGGTACAGTAAGTGCAGTAGGTATACAGTGTATGGATTTTATATTTATATAGAGCTAACAGGTGTACTCAGCGCTTTACAGGTTACATTACAGTAGAGGGAGGTACAGTAAGTGCAGTAGGTATACAGTGTATGTATATTTTACTTATATAGCCCTAACAGGTGTACTCAGCACTTTACAGGTTACATTACAGTAGAGGGAGGTACAGTAAGTGCAGTAGGTATACAGTGTATGTATATTATATTTATGTAGCGCTAACAGGTGTACTCAGCACTTTACAGGTTACATTACAGTAGAGGGAGGTACAGTAAGTGCAGTAGGTATACAGTGTATGTATATTATATTTATATAGCACTAACAGGTGTACTCAGTGCTTTACAGGTTACATTACAGTAGAGGGAGGTACAGTAAGTGCAGTAGGTATACAGTGTATGTATATTATATTTATATAGCGCTAACAGGTGTACTCAGCACGTTACAGGTTACATTACAGTAGAGGGAGGTACAGTAAGTGCAGTAGGTATACAGTGTATGTATATTATATTTATATAGCGCTAACAGGTGTACTCAGCACGTTACAGGTTACATTACAGTAGAGGGAGGTACAGTAAGTGCAGTAGGTATACAGTGTATGTATATTATATTTATATAGCGCTAACAGGTGTACTCAGCACGTTACAGGTTACATTACAGTAGAGGGAGGTACAGTAAGTGCAGTAGGTATACAGTGTATGTATATTATATTTATATAGCGCTAACAGGTGTACTCAGCACGTTACAGGTTACATTACAGTAGAGGGAGGTACAGTAAGTGCAGTAGGTATACAGTGTATGTTTATTATATTTATATAGCACTAACAGGTGTACTCAGCACTTTACAGGTTACATTACAGTAGAGGGAGGTACAGTAAGTGCAGTAGGTATACAGTGTATGTTTATTATATTTATATAGCACTAACAGGTGTACTCAGCACTTTACAGGTTACATTACAGTAGAGGGAGGTACAGTAAGTGCAGTAGGTATACAGTGCATGTTTATTTTATTTATATAGCGCTAACAGGTGTACTCAGCACTTTACAGGTTACATTACAGTAGAGGGAGGTACAGTAAGTGCAGTAGGTATACAGTGTATGTATATTATATTTATATAGCGCTAACAGGTGTACTCAGCACGTTACAGGTTGCATTACAGTAGAGGGAGGTACAGTAAGTGCAGTAGGTATACAGTGTATGGATTTTATATTTATATAGAGCTAACAGGTGTACTCAGCGCTTTACATGTTACATTACAGTAGAGGGAGTTACAGTAAGTGCAGTAGGTATACAGTGTATGGATTTTATATTTATATAGAGCTAACAGGTGTACTCAGCACTTTACAGGTTACATTACAGTAGAGGGAGGTACAGTAAGTGCAGTAGGTATACAGTGTATGGATTTTATATTTATATAGAGCTAACAGGTGTACTCAGCGCTTTACAGGTTACATTACAGTAGAGGGAGGTACAGTAAGTGCAGTAGGTATACAGTGTATGTATATTTTACTTATATAGCCCTAACAGGTGTACTCAGCACTTTACAGGTTACATTACAGTAGAGGGAGGTACAGTAAGTGCAGTAGGTATACAGTGTATGTATATTATATTTATGTAGCGCTAACAGGTGTACTCAGCACTTTACAGGTTACATTACAGTAGAGGGAGGTACAGTAAGTGCAGTAGGTATACAGTGTATGTATATTATATTTATATAGCACTAACAGGTGTACTCAGTGCTTTACAGGTTACATTACAGTAGAGGGAGGTACAGTAAGTGCAGTAGGTATACAGTGTATGTATATTATATTTATATAGCGCTAACAGGTGTACTCAGCACGTTACAGGTTACATTACAGTAGAGGGAGGTACAGTAAGTGCAGTAGGTATACAGTGTATGTATATTATATTTATATAGCGCTAACAGGTGTACTCAGCACGTTACAGGTTACATTACAGTAGAGGGAGGTACAGTAAGTGCAGTAGGTATACAGTGTATGTATATTATATTTATATAGCGCTAACAGGTGTACTCAGCACGTTACAGGTTACATTACAGTAGAGGGAGGTACAGTAAGTGCAGTAGGTATACAGTGTATGTATATTTTATTTATATAGCGCTAACAGGTGTACTCAGCCCTTTACAGATTACATTACAGTAGAGGGAGGTACAGTAAGTGCAGTAGGTATACAGTGTATGTATATTATATTTATATAGCGCTAACAGGTGTACTCAGCACGTTACAGGTTACATTACAGCAGAGGGAGGTACAGTAAGTGCACTGTATGTATACTGTATTTATATAATACTTAGCACAGTGATTCTAGCCAAGCACAAGATGTGTCCTTTTGTGACATTCCTCAGTTTCACATCTAATTTCAAAGCTCTAACAATTTACTGATAGATTCTGGAATATGGAAACGTTGTATTTACAGGGTACAAATTAAGGCTCTCTCAATAGCTAACCTGTACCTTTATTTAACTAATATTCCTGCTCTCTGCAAATCCCAGCTCTGTGCTCAGAGTACAGGCAGGCTGGGAGCCCCAGGATCCCCTACAATGATCCAGTGTCCATGTGTTCCATCTCACCCGGCCCCTAGGGGCAGCACAGGGCTGGAGATCACATCTCATTGGTCAGAATGATTTTGATTATACATATTGCTGCTTTCTTATTGGTAGCTGAAGGTCCATTATCTATTTATCAGTCTGCTAGTTTTGCCAATTACATTGTCCTAAAGTGAAGTAGCAGCAGGTATTTGGGCAGTTTTACAATTAATGATAAGATGGGAGGGGGGGGGGGAGGGAGGGGGGTCAGGAGTGGCCTCTCAGTCATTACAAGAGCTGGGTAATTTACCTTACAGATGTGAATACCAAGAGATGGGTTTATCAGGACAATAAAAGCTTACAGAATCTTAAAAAAAAACAAAAAAAAAAAACCAGTTTAAATTAGAGCTGGACAGTTAACCCTTTCATACACAGATATAGAAACTCAGAGTTAATTTCATTGAACTATGTCTGTCACAGCAACTACACTGAGGGGGAATGAATATTGGTGGAATTTAGTCAATGTAACATTATACAATGTGCATGATACAGTGATCTATAAGTTATCGATCAATCTGCTATCAATGCTAGATCTATACATCGATAGACAGACAGACAGACAGACAGACAGACAGACAGACAGACAGACAGACAGACAGAGAGAGAGAGAGAGAGAGAGAGAGAGAGAGAGAGAGAGAGAGTATATGTTTATAATTATTTCTATATTTGTAATTATAATTTATT